>NC_079347.1:11422379-11592379 GCF_029582105.1 Oenanthe melanoleuca | reverse complement strand
GAGTTGATACAAACCCAGTGCAGCTGACCACAGCTCTTTGCTCACTGCTCCCATTCTGATGGAGAGAGTGATTTATACCAAGTAACTTTTGAACATACATGGAATTTTGAGCATTGACTAATGATGTGCCAAGGAGACACAGCAGCACAAAACCAGCCAAAAACATCGTGGATGTGGGCATGTTGTGTTGCTTGCAGAAGCCAGCCCCAGAGGGATGTGCCACCCTTTGCTGTGAGCATCCCCCACACCATCAATGCCCCCATTGAGCCGAGAGCGAGTTGGGAGGCAGAGCTTGGCTCTACAGCAAAACTTGTATGTCTTAATTAACTTTTTTTAAAATGAACCAGCTCAAGTCAGTGAGGAGACCTGAAAAGTGCATAAGGAACATTAACATTTGAAGATGAAAACATAGTGTTTTAAACATAGTTTTTGTGGAGTGCTCTTCCCAAACCCACCCAGCTTTGTGGGCAGAACGTGATGCTGGGGAGCAATGGCCACAGCCACTGCAGGTATCTGGGGCTACACATTAAATCTGCTTTTCTCAGCCCCTGTCCCAGCAGCTCCCAGCTGCTGCTGCCAAGCAAAAGGCTTTGGCTGAAGGGGAACAATAGGCAGTTTTATCCTGGAGTCAGTGCGGCTGGCTGGGAACGGCATGGCAGAGGTGATGAACTCCAACGAGGAGAGGGAAGAGTGTTGACAAATTCATTTTAAGCCAGACTGGGCAAGGAACCAGAACATGCAATGCGGGGAGCCGCTACTACAGCGTGCCTGCGGGAATCGTTGATAACAGTCCTGAGAGAGGGTTTTTCCACACTGAGGAAATACTGGAAAGAAGTTTTCCCCCAGTCAGGGAGGGAGGAGCAGCCCCACAGAGCTGCAGTCCCAGGCAGGGAGGAGGGAGCAAGGCAGTTAAATCCTGTCCTGGAGGCACAAGGGTTTTCTTGGCAGCCTGCTCCTGGGGATGGGGGTAAGTGATCAAACAAGTCCTTCAGTAGCCACGCTTGTCAAGATGAATATTAGAGGGATTGTCCACTGCCGTCAGCCAGATGCTAAAATCAAGGCAAGGTTTGGAATTTCGATGTAATTGGAACCACATTTCTGCCACGGCAGGGCCGGGTGGCCAAGGTGGGCTGAGTCAGAGAGCACAGACGTCTCTCTAAGTGATGATTTGGCTTGGAAGTTGCTGAGTCTGGGCCAGTTTGCACCAGCTGAAAGTTTGGTTTTGTGATTTCTAACTTTTTTTTTCGGTAGGTTCTTGCTCCTTGTTCTCTGCCTTATATACAGAAACTGAATGAAATCCTTTAATGAAGAAACAAACTGCCATTAGTGGATGTGGCAGTAACGAGGGAAACGATGAGCTGAGCCTCCCCCGGTCCTACAGGTCCTGTCTTTCCCCTCGGGGAGGACGAAGGTGCCTGGGACACGAAGGGTGGGATGCAGGGCCCTGCAGCCGCAGCAACAAAGGCTCATTGAAGGCAGCCAGGCTCCCCGGGGGCTGGCACTGCAGCCAGCCAGCTATAGGGGATGCTCAGGTTAATTCATGCTAATGATGCAGGCTGGCCCGTCCCGGGATGCCGCTGAAAAGCAGCACGGCCGCAGGAGGACTTGGAGCTCGGGCTGCAAACTCTGCTTTTGTTCCTCCGGGGGGCAAGCGGGCAGTGCCTCGGTCAAACACAGCAGGACACAGGCTGTGCCTGCTCTCCTGAGCACAGCAAGACCTTCCCAAGAGCATCTCCAGGCCCCATTCGGAGTTCTGTTTGTGCAAGTGAAAAATCTGCCTTGGACAGCACAGAGCGCTTCTGACAGGCTGAAGTGATGATTTATGTGTTTTGCTTAATTATTTGTTTTCCCTTCATCTGCTTGGCAGCCAATACTGTGCATATTTTTGGTGATGCTGCTGCAACTGGGACATGGTGATGGTGTTGGGAATCCAGCCTCAGCTGGGCTAAGCATCCTCAGCTTGCTTGGGCTTTTGCTGCACTTCTAGTCAAGCCCAGAGGCAGCTGATGGCCTTGCAACCCAGATCCATAAATCACATCTTTTGTGCTGACCATGTTTTGCCTACACATGTGGCCAGGGCTGCTGGCCACCAACCACAGAGATGGTGAGCCAGGCAGAGCAGGGAAATGCTGTGCTGGCCAAACCAGCAGCAAGGAAACTCCCAGCTCCAGCTTGACCACATCTCTGCTCACGGTGATACCACTTCCTAGAAACCTGCAGGGCTGCAGTCAGCTCTCAGCAGGGTTACTCACACATGGAACACCAACCACCAGGCTCAGCAGGAGCTCTTGGTACCTTAGAGGGTGATACAGCCCCTCTTGATCTGTGCTGTCATATCTGGTGTGCTGAAACAGGGGAGGGCAGTGCCACTGCTCCTTCTCCCCTCATTCAGCTCAGCATCCAAGTCCAGAATTTGCTGAGTCTATCATACAGCCAAAGTTCTGGGCTTGGTGCAAGTCTGTAGGCTGATAAATATCTCTCTTATCTTTTTTATGTCCTAGACAATAAAATAATGGTTTATTTTGCAAGGATTTGTATTATTGCATAACTTTCTCGGGTTTTAGCTGTTTTGAATTTTAAGTAGCTGTTCACCATGGAAATTCTGACCAAAGTATTTTACTTGATTTCTTTATATTTTGGTGAGAGGTAGAACATGGAAAAAGGTCAAGAATTTGAACTCAGTGAAGAGAGAGATGCTCTGGCTGAGCCAAGAGAGATCTCCTCCACTGCTTCCTCCACTTCATGATAGTCACTGTAGGGCTAACTTGAGCAAGCTGACTTGCAGCCCTCGAGGTTTCCTGCCATGCAGGAGGAGCTGACAGGACCCTCTGTGCTCTGTCGTTCCCTGCAGCCCCAACGTGTGCGCCGTGCAGAAGCTGATCGGCACCAACAGGAAATATTTCACCAACTGCAAGCAGTGGTACCAGAGGAAGATCTGCGGGAAGTCCACGTAAGTCTGGGCACAGACAGGGTCTCCCCAAGGACCCCCTGTGGAGGTGGGTGTGGGGGCAGAGGCAGACACCAGATGTGGGATGTCAGAGCCCACGGAGAGCGTCACGTGTGACTGTGCTAAAAATTTTTCTGTCTTTTTACCCCCTAAGAAATATTT
Organism: Oenanthe melanoleuca; assembly: GCF_029582105.1. NCBI lineage: Eukaryota > Metazoa > Chordata > Aves > Passeriformes > Muscicapidae > Oenanthe > Oenanthe melanoleuca. The sequence continues at coordinate 11,589,270 of NC_079347.1, read as the reverse complement.
GTTTTTCTAAAACACTTTGCTGTTAAGAATGAAAAGTGCCATGTAAATATAAACCCTGATGGTTTATTCTAATTGCATTTCTATATATACTTGTATAGCTCTCTGTGCTGTAATGAAGTGTGTGCCAGATGTTTTCTAGTACTGTCTGTCTCCATGATAGGATCAATGCTGCCTAGATTTAAGAAATAAAAAAGGGGGGGAAAGGCAGCCCAGAGCTGATGGATATTGGAGAGAATGTAAAATTCATCTCCATCTGTTTGCTTTGGAAAGGAAAACAAATAAAAGGAAAGAGGTGTCAGCTTTAGCCAGCACTCTCTGACTCCACCAGGAAAGTTAATCAGACTTGCAGGCCAACTCCACGTCTAAAATTGCAAACAATAATATTCAAGTAGCTGTTGCATGAAGAATCTGTGTGAGCAGCCTTGGGACATTCTTTTGGAAGATGCAGTCAGTAGATAATTAAGGCTATGCATGCTTGACTATCTGCCAGGCTGTAGATCAGGAGCAGAGAATCTTTTTCCTTGCTGTAGTCCAGACTAGGGTTTTAGACACTCTTGCTGGCCATAGCATGGACCATCACAGCACCCAGGGCCAGTGCAGATTCCCTGAGCAGTCCTGGCTGTGGGATCAGAGCTGTGGGCCAGGTCTCCTCCTGGATCTGCAGGGTCATGAACAGAGAGAAAAAAATAATCTCATTTGTTTCCCCTATGGCTCAGTGTAAATTGTAATTAGATCTATACCAACATGCTGTTTTTCACTGCAGGTTTGGGTTGCCATTGTTGGTTTAGCTGTGACACCTGGCTCTCAGGATTCATGTGTGGTGGTGTGGGGAGGAGAGAGGCAAACCAGGAGTTATGGCTGTGCTCAGCTTTTGGCCTTTCATTGTACTTCACATGAATTTGCCCTGAGGAGGAAAATTCTGTACTTAAGAGGATGTATTGCTGGCTGTGCCATGTAGTGTGCATGTACTTTGTTTTCCTTATGTCCGATTGTCTTTACAGAAAAAAAAATTAGGAGAGGCAATATTGCAAAAACAAGCAACCAGGCTGACACCCCCCCCCCCCCCACCCCTTAATTCTGCAAACAAGATATTGGGCAAGTTAACTTGGGTGATTAGAGTTCAGGCTGTCATCTTGGCTGAATAATGGCACTTCTTGACATGAAATGGACAAGTTTATGGCACAGCAATTTGGTCTCATCATTGCCTTTTCTGATTATGGAGTAGCTTAGTACGTCTCCAAAGAAAACACAACTCAGCTGTGGATGTGGGAGAGTTTTTGCTGCTGTGGTCACTGAAAGGCAAAGCAGTGCAGCCATGGATTTCTTTAGCTCTGAAGCAAGTGATAAACAAATCTTCTGTAAATCAAGTGTGCAGCTGTATTTGGCACAGACAAACTCATCCACTTATCTCAAGGAGGAGATGGAATAACTGGCATCTGGCAGTATTTCATGATTTCATTTGAGGAGATGCAGTGATCTCTTCTACCTCATTTTCTCTGCTTTTACCCAAGTGTCTCACCCAGTGATGCATCACTGAGAGAAAAGCACAAACCATTAACCTATCTGTTAACCTATGAGGTAATCTTTCCATTTTCCACAGAATTTGTTCACTATTCTTTTCTTTAGATCACCTCCACAATGGGTGTTATTGTCTTCTTCCCAGTCATTCCTGAGCCTGGGCCCTGCATTCTCCTTTAGCAGTGCTGGTGCAGAACAAAAGGCACATGCCTTGACTCAGATTTTCTGGGAGACCCTGGGACAGCTCTGATTACAAATGTTTGCTTGTGATGGCTCCCTCTGGATGTGGTGTGCCTGGCATATGGAAGCAATCAGGAGTCATTTGGCTGTAAAGGACATGATGCATTATGCTGTAGCAGTCAGATTCTTACAGCAGTGTCAGGAGTCTGGAGCAGTGCTGTGCTCAGCTATCAGAGCCCAGGAGATCAGGTGGGCACAGCTGATGGTGCTCAGCATGAACCTCCAAACTGGCCCCTCCTGTTGGACTGAGCTGGTCCATGAGAGGTTTTGAGAATACCCTTAAATCCTAGAAAAAATCAGGATTTGGCACATTTATCATAAGTGGGTGTATCCAGCCTTTGCTTGGGATCTGTGGCCAGCAGTGCTTTCCTAAATCTGTGTGCATGGTCCTCTCAGTGCAGGGGGGATCCCCACCAGCCCAATGGTCATTGTCTCCTCCTCCTGAAAGGGTTTTCCACCTGAGATAGCAGTCCTGGGGAGGAGACACTTGACCCATCTCATCACCTTCACATTTGACCTGGCTCTTTTCCTCTCATTTTGTTTAGGGTCAGTGGTGCCACAAGCTGTATGTTGCAGGTGAAAATGCCTGGCTCTAGGACAATAGTTTTGGCTGCCTTGGTTTCCTTCATTTTCCTGCTCTGAGAACTGTTTCAAACAGGTAGTGGGGAGGGAGGTCAGGGAGGGAGCTGAGGAGCAAAGCTGAGCTCCTGCAGAGCTGGCTCAGAGAGAGAAATTCATCCCTCAGCAAGGAAGGCAGAAAAGTTGCTTCAAGCCTGTAGCACAACTTCACTCCTTGTGGAATGATCACATCCTGCATCAGGAGGCTTAGAGTGACTGGAGCACAAGGAAAGCCATCCTGAAACACAGATGTGCTTGGTGTGTGTCCTTGACTCTGTGGCTCCCCCTGGGCTGCTGCTCAGGCTGGGAGGGTCAGTCCCCTGGGCAGAGCAAGTGCTGTGCTGAGCTCCTCCATGCCTGTTGGCAGAAAAAAAGAGATTGCACCTCCCTGGGGAGGCTCTGGGGGCTTTGTAGATTTATTTGATGCTTGGGAAGCATCTTCTGGCCCACTGGGGCTGTTTGTGCACAATGGAAATTTTAACTCACGCATCAGAAGAAGACTCCTACCTCTTTATCTGCTTTTTTTTTTTTAATTTGTTTTTCTCTGTTGAAGTATTGGCTCACACAGTTACAGAGAAATTAGGTAGAGGATTTATGTAGAGTTTTTATCATTGCTGATGAAGTGAGATAACATAGTTGGCAAGAAGTCTGACACTGCTTTCATTTCTAGGAGCACTGAGACAAAAATGTTTTGGTAATTAGGTAACTTTCCACTGTTGGTTATTCCAAAGTCAAAGAAATAGTTTGTTCAGAATATATTTTCATCATTTTGCCTGTATATTTCATATTCTTCTCCTTCCCTTGTGCACTGGACTCATTCTGCCAGAATTGGGGTTGCAATGGAATGCATTCCCATACACTGTTTTGTCTTGAGAATGAAAAGACAACTCATAAATTTTGGTTTTGGTTATTTTTTGAGGAATAACCCATTAATAGATTCCTTCCCTCCCCCCCACCCCTTTAAAATTAACTTTCCTTTTTTCGCGTGTGATGTACTTTCCTCAGTTTAGAAAAAAGTTACTGGCACTTATTTTACAAAAACAAAACATATGGGCTTTATTACAGGAAATTATTACAAATGGATCTTTTTTCACTAATATATGCCTAAGCTTATTTTTATTACCTTGAAAAATGCACTTAAAATTTAATTTCAATTCCTAAGAACGCAACAGCAGCGGAACAATGACTAATAAAAGCCTGAACTAAAGGAGCTTGCTTCTGCAGGCACAGATAGACATTAAAGAAATAGTGTTCAAAACCAGAGGTTAAAAAAACTATAGATTTGAAATTGCCCAGTGAGGAGGCCAGGAAATGGTGGTGAAGGGTTGCAGGGTGATGCCAAGGGCTGTTTGGTGAGGGCAGTGCTGGTGCCAGCTGTCGCAGCGCTGGCAGGGCTGTGCCCGGTGCGCGGAGCAGGATCGGGGCGGGACGGGCACTGCCCAGGCTGTGTGCAGAGCCACAGCGTGCTCAGGGGAGCTGCTCCTCCCTGGCAGCAGCCTGGGCTCTGACCCAGCTGGAGCAGGGCGTGCTGGAGCAGCCCCTCTCCCTCCCTCCCCCATGGATGTGCAGGCACGGCAGAGCTCAGATTCACAGAATCCACAGAATCACTGGGTTGGAAGAGACCTTCAAAATCATCGAGTCCAACCCATGCCCTAACACCTCAACTAGACCATGGCACCAAGTGCCACATCCAGTCTTTTTAAACACATCCAGGGATGGTGACTCCACCACCTCCCTGGGCAGACCATTCCATCACTCTTTCCTAATATCCTTTTTCCTAATATCCAACCTGTATCTCCCCTGGTGCAGCTTGAGACTGTGTCCTCTGGTTCTGTCAGTGCTGCCTGGAGATGCAGAGCATCTTCAGCCACGGCTCTGCTGCTCCTCTCCAGGGTCTGGAGAGTTGGGCTGTCCCCAGATGGAACATGCCCTGGTGCCACCAGAGCAACCCCTTGAGCAGTGCCCTTGGGTGGGCTGGCTGTTCTTTTGTTTCCACCTGGTCCACCATTTGGGAGGCCAAATGCCTGAAGCTGAAGCTGTGTTTTATAACCCTCACCTCTGGCTCCTTGTAGGTGCCAGCCCTTGGCCAAGCACCTCTGTGTTCCCCTGGCCCTTTGCAGCAGTTTGCCAGTGCTCAGAATGGTGATGTGCCAGACACACACCAGCTGCTGCTGAAGGCACCTTCAGTGGGAGAGGGAGACACAGGGACACAGTCCCAAGGGGAGCTGGCCCTGTTTCTGCCTTGGTGCTTCTTGCCATGAGCTTCCCTTCCTGCTGGAGATGCCCACAAAGTGAAATGCAGGAGGTGCAGTCATGGAATCACAGAATGGTTTGGCTGGGAAGGGACTTTAAGCAGCATCCAGTTCCACCCCCTGCCATGGGCAGGGACACCTTCCCCTTGACCAGGTACCTGCATTGCCCTCCTCCCCTTGGTGGGGTGGGCAGGGGCAGCTCTGAGCCAGTGTGCCCATGGCAGGGGTTGGAACTGGATGCTGTCCTGCCTCTTTGGAGCAGCTCATTCATCTCCAATTGATCTACAAGTAAGGATTTCAAAGCCCTCGTCAGCACTTTGGAATGATTTCTCTTTAATCAACTCTTCATCTTTGATTACAGGTCTGAACCAAGGGAACTGTCTAGACTGGATTTAGTTTCTAGGGTGAAAAAAAGAAAAATTGGAGGTAGGGGAGGGAAGTGGTGGGGGAAGAAAGTGTGTGTTTCCAATGAACACGAGGCGGGGGGCTGGGAAAGCAGAGCAGTGGGTGTTAAGATCTCCAGTAGTCAAAGGAAGGGATTGCTTTAGGCAAACTCTTTCCCACATGGAATATATAATGTCTAGACAATCAGTCTGGGTTTGCTTTGTAATTCTCTTAGGAAACCGTGACACAGAATTTATTTGCCTCTGTCACAGAAAAGCAGGTATTTGTTTCACTTTCTGGCTCTTAATTACCCTGAAGAATTCCCTATTAAACCCCAGGCATTTCCAGTGTTTGTTAACAGTTTTAAAATGATGACAAATATCTGAAACTGGAGGATTTTCCTCTCTTTGAGTGAGTGTGCTGACCCTCAGCAATACAGCATCCTACTTGTCTCAAATACAACTGGGAGCACAGAGGAAATGCTTGTCCTTGGAAGGAACACCTATTCCCTGGCTCTCCCAGCCCATCAATCAGGTGTCCTTGTTACTTTTACACCAAGCACAGAGCAATAGGTGAAAGAATCCCCTGGGAGAAATAAACAGGCAACTTCTAGATTGACTTTTTTTTCCCTTTTCTTTTTTTTCTTTTTTTTTTTTTTCTTCTACCTCTAATGTCAAGCCATGTTCCCTCAAATGGCCACCTTTGAGAATCAGATGATTGTTCCCACCACTGGGGAAGTGTCTCCTTGCAGGGCTGTTCCCAAGTCCTTGTGCCAACACACATATCTGAGAACAGGGTTCTCCTTTCCCTCCAGCTCTGTCTTGTGGGTTTTGCCATAATAAGCAAATAATTTCTGGTGGTGGACAAAACCAGGGTGAAATGAGAAGGAAATGCTTGGCTGGTGGAGTTGTGGGTGTTGCCTGAACAGTGATGAGATGTGACAGCAGCAGCCAGCCGAGGAGATCCCCAAATCCCATGGGAAATGTGCCCAGATGAACAGCACTGGCAGTCTTGTAGGGACTGTGCAATCAGTTTCCATCCACTGGTTGTACAAAGTCTCCTGGAAAGTGGTTTTATGAAAATAAATTGTGCCTGCTTTTGTTCTGTGGAGAAATTGGCAACATGCAGCCCTGAAGGAGATAAAAGTGTGGTTAGTGTTTTGTTGAAGTCTGTATTTCTAATGAAGAGTCTGCTTGGAAATATCCCCAAATATGGATGGACCCAGAAGTGTAGCAAATAGAGAAAAAGCTGTAAGGCACTGCTGGTTAATCTGCCGTATCCATCTCTTATTCCAGAGTAATCAGTTATGAGTGCTGTCCTGGATATGAAAAAGTTCCTGGAGAAAAAGGCTGCCCAGCTGGTAAAAATATGTTTGACATTTTTTAGACTTCTTATAATTATACAGCTGCCTAGTAAAGGGAAATGTTATAAAATTGCTCAAAGTGGATTTGATTTTTGCAATTTCTGCACAATATTGCCATGAACAAATCCAAAATTGACTTGGTAGAGCACCAGCCAAGGGTCAGATCAGCTCCAAAGCATGCTAAATGTTCCAGACAACTTAGAACCTTGGATGTAATTGAACTTAATCGAGCATGGGAAGGCCAGAGGGAACTACTTATTCCAGCAAGTAATATATCTGTATTGGAAATTCAATGCAAAGGAGTGATAGAGTAATTGAAAGTTCTGCCAATCTCTGCTCATTTTTATTTTCATAGATTCATAGAGTGCTTTGGATTGGAAGGAACCTTAGAGATAATTTGTTTCCAACCCCCTGCCATGGGCAGGGACACCTTCCACTAGAACAGGTTGCTCCAAACCCTGTTCAACCTGGCCTTGAACATTTTGGCAAGCATGGGGTTAGCAAAGTTTTATTTAGAAGAAAATACAGTTTATATTGGGGTGGGGTAGGGTGGTGGGGAATAAACTGGATTTATTGAAGAAAGCCATAATCTGCTTTTACTTTTGGAGCACTTCCTTTCACAAAAATCTGATGGCTCCAAGTTGACTGGTGGGCTGGTGCACATGGTCAGTGGGCACTGAGACCAGCAGTGTCCAACACCAAATCCCAAAAGCCTGAATACAAACAGGATTGGGTGAAAGCAATCAATACCTTTGACCTTTGCTTGCCTAAATCACACTTGTATAAATCCAGCCTAAGTCCATTCAAACTTGCCAGAATACAGTAGGTTCTGCGTTACACTGCTGTAAATGAGGGTGAAGCTGTCAGGCTATGATTACTTATTACCTAATTATTGAACAGTCACCTATTCCCTGATGTGCTTCATTTGCCCAGGCATTCTCACCAGCTGTGCTTTAATTCAGCCAGAAGGAGGAATGATGTTTTTAGGAACTTAATCTTCTCTTCTTTCAGCTCTGCCCCTGTCCAACATCTATGAAACCCTGGGAGTGGTTGGGTCTGCCACCACACAGCTCTACTCCGACCGCTCCAACCTCCGGCCAGAAATCGAAGGACCTGGAAGTTTTACAATTTTTGCTCCCAGTAATGAGGCCTGGGCATCCTTGTCTGCTGTAAGATAATTCCTCTGCTTTCTCCTCTTCCGATTTTCCCTAGTGGAGATCCAGCTCTGCAGGGGTCTGGAAGGATAGACATGGTATGGATAGAGGAGGGGCTGTGGATTTTCAGGATGGTTATCACTGTACTGCTCCATCAGCTCCAGAGCTTTGTTTCTAAAGGATCCCATCACCAGAGAGATGTGGACGTAGAAATCCCCTCATCCAGTTTTCCCTGCCTGTTACCATTAGAGATTGAATTGAGAGCTGCACTAGAAGCTCCCCATCCCTTAGCAGTTTTCTTGTTGACCCTTACATTGCCATTCTGGTTGTTCATAATTTGTACAAATAGCCAGTCCCAACTGGAGCCTCAGTAATTCCCACAGGAGTGTCTCATGCTCAATTAGATGTCATTTCTTTTACATTAATTTTAATTTTCTCTTTCCATTTCTTGTGATATTTCCACTCCTGAAGTGGTCACTGCTGTCTTGTTGGTGCTCCCATCCCAGTCAATCCTTGTGAACAAGAACAGCTACTAGGGCTGGGAGTGGGCTATTTATGGGTCTCCCCACTGCCAAGTCTCTGCCACAAATGCCCCAGCAGAGCCCCTTGCAGGGATGATGCTATTGGGAAAGGACTTTTAGTGTATTTGTCAGTGGTCCTTCTGCCCTACTGCTCATTTCAATTCAATGATCCCACTGTGGAGCTGAAATCATCCCTTTGTGTGCCAAGGCCTGGGTGTCAGAGCTCTTGGCTGCTTTTGTAAGGCAAAAGATAAAGATTTGAGGAAGCTGAGCTCTTAATTTGCACAAATGGCATGAGGCTGAATGAATCACTTGAATATTCATGCCCACACCCCCACCTTGGGAGCATCCTGGGTGTAGCCAGACCTCCTGGTACTCTCCAACAGATGCCTAATTGCACTCAATGCTGAAAAACTGATTTTTCTGATTTTCAGGAAACTCTGGATTCCTTAGTGAGCAATGTTAACATTGAGCTGCTCAACGCCCTCCGCTACCACATGGTGGACAAACGGGTGCTCACAGACGACCTGAAACACGGGACCACCCTAAACTCCATGTACCAGAACCTGCCCATCCAGATCCACCACTATCCCAACGGGGTAAGGAGCTCTCAGCACAGTGGCCCAGGCTGGAAGGCACCTGGGCCACTGGTCAGTGGGTCACCTGGTCCATCCTCCCTGCCCTAGCAGGGCCATCCCACAGCACATGGGATGTGTCCACATGGTTCTGGCTATTTCCAGTGAGAGAGACCCCACACCCTCTCAGAGCAACTTGTTCCAGTGCATGGTCACCTGCAGTAAAGGAGTTCTTCCTAATATTAAACCTACCCACAGCAGGCTTTATGTTTTTGGCTGCCTTGCAGCTCCTACACTGTCCTGGGACCTCCAGGTCTCTGTAGTGCTTAGGTTGACAGATATTGATTTAAGATATTTATTATGAAGGAGTTGGAAAAGAACATTTTTAAGCAGATGGTTTCCTCAGGGCTGTTGCAGGGCAGCTGCCCCCACTGCTGTGTAACTCTGCTTACCTGAGTATTGGTTCTGGCTTATTTTCTTAGTCTTGAGGGTAGACAAAACCACTGAATACTTTCAAAACTCTTTAAATATGAAATATTTCAAACATTCTTGATAGAACATCTCACTTTTGGTGTATCTTTCAAGGAAATCAAATTTCTGTTCTTGTTAATTCAATAAAGTGCTCACTGCATTTGAAATAGAAATAGAAAAGCAGCAGAGGCTGCTGTGCCTTCTGGTTTTAGTGCATGGAACAGCCCATAGGTGTTTCCCTCTGCAGATTGTGACTGTGAACTGTGCCAGGCTGTTGAAAGCTGACCACCATGCCACCAATGGAGTGGTTCATGTCATCGACAAAGTCATTGCCACCACCACCAACACCATCCAGCAGATCATCGAGACTGAGGACAGCCTGGAGACCCTCCGGGTGAGTCAGCTCACGGTGCTGCAGCTCCCCTGGGAGATGCTCAGTCATCCCACTGCCAGTGCACTGTCCTGAAGAGCTCCCAGTGTCCTGGGCTGTGACCCTGGAGCTGCTGATGAAATCCTTGTACCAATGTCACCCCTTTTGATTTAGGAAGAGAAGTGTTTGCTATCAGTGCAAGTAGGGGTTTATGACAATAATTGTCACCCTTCTATGGCTGCTCAGAAAAGAGAGAGATTGAGTCTGTCTCCTCACTCTTGTAGGGGAGTCTTAGCCTTTGGAGACATTAATTGTTCCAATTTGATGTGTCCTGATTTATCTGCCTTGATAATTGCCAAATTAAGAAAAATGCACAGGGGATTTTGCAGTTAGCCAGCTGTGGGTTCTGATCTGAATTATTCACTGGAAGTAGTGTGAGCCTTTCCAGGCATATCTTGGTATTTGAACTAGCTCTCAGTCTTGCAAAAAAAAAAAAAAAAAAGGCTCTTGTACTCAGATTTCTGGAACACCAGAGAACCATGGGGCTGCATCAAATTTATAAAGGGACCAAGCTGCTGAATAAAGCTATTCAGGATTTTTTTGTAAGTGCTCTGAAATTATAAAAGCCTTAATAAGTCCGGCCCTTAGTGTGTCCCTGGGCAAAGTTTCTGACCTTTGTATTCTGGCTGAATGTGTTTTTCCCTCTCTGCTTGTTTCTCTGAAGACTGCTGTGGCTGCTTCTGACCTCAGCAGCCTGCTGGAGAGCGAAGGCCAGTACACACTCCTGGCTCCCACCAACGAAGCCTTTGAGAAGATCCCACGAGAAACACTGAACAGGATCCTGGGAGACCCAGAAGCCCTGAGGGGTAGGTGCTTGTTTACTGAGGCCATTGAGAGACTCAAGAGTATTTTTCAGTTCTTCTAAATTTTTTCTCAAGGACAGGTCAACAGTTCCTTGATACACTCTGACAACAGCTGCAGTAAACAGATGTGACAGAGTCCATCTTTTCTAACTGGACAGCCCAGCTCCCTTTGGTTGCAGATGTGTAGATATCACAGGAATGGATCTAGATATGGATGAGGGAGCTGAAGCAGTCTTTTTCCTGAGCTTTCTTTTAGCACTTTATGCAGTGGTAATTTCTATTGATCCAGCAAAATGCAAGAAAAGCAATATCTAATCAATGAAACTTCCCCTGACAAATAAGTTGAGTATCCACATGAAACATTTTGAAGTTGGCAAAAGTGTATAAAAAGTGACTCTTTTTAGGCCTTTTATTTCACAGGATGTGGAATTAAAATCAGCTCAATTTAAAATGACTGCATTTTACGGAGTACACCGTGGCCATTGATCAGGATCCCTGGAAGCTGCAATACTTTCACAGCTGCTTTTTGCAGCTCACTAAGACACTCTCCTCTCTCACAGACCTGCTGAACCATCACATCCTGAAGTCAGCCATGTGTGCTGAGGCCATCATTGCTGGCCTGACCATGGAGACTCTGGAAGGAACCACCTTGGATGTGGGCTGCAGTGGGGAAGAGCTGACCCTCAACGGGAAGCCCATCATTGCCAACAAGGATGTCCTGGCAACCAACGGGGTTGTACACTTTGTTAATGAGCTGCTGATCCCAGACTCAGGTACTGCTGGTCTCTGTAGCATTCTTTCTGTTGCCTTTCTTTTGCCTATTTTGCCAAGGAAATCCTGGATTTAGAGGGCATGGTGATGAGTGGATAACCTTTAATGCAAGGTTACTGTGTGTTGATTTTCTTTTCAGCTAAGACTGTGTTTGAGTTGGCACAAGAATCTGAAGTTTCCAAGTCTACAGACCTTTTCAGACAAGCTGGTCTCAGTTCTCATCTAACTGGCAGTGAGCGAGTGACCCTCCTTGCCCCAGTGAATAATGTGTTCAAAGGTAAACCAGGGATTAAATGCCTTTCTTCCACCAGTTTGGGCCACAGATCTGCTTCAAACAGTCTGCAGCCAAATTTCAGTGCACAAGTATGCAAATCCTCTCTCAAATGCCTCGAGGCAGTGTCATCTAGGTTTACAATTTAAAACTGATGTGGGTAATGCTCTGTATTTGAGTGGTTTTCAATGTCTCAATAGCCATTTTAAATGAATCACTGCTTCTTTCCATACTTTTTGCTGCAGATGGACTCCCCATAATTGACAGCAACATGAGAAGCTTGCTTCTGAACCACATTGTTAAAGACCAGCTCTCCTCTAAGTATCTGTATCACGGACAGAAACTGCAGACCCTGGGGGACAAGGAGCTGAGAGTTTTTGTGTACCGCAATGTGAGTCCCTCCCCTGTGCTGTGCTCCGTGGGGCTGAGTGATGCTCAGTGTTCTGATGTTACAGCTATTGTGCAAAAAGTGGAGATGAACATTGTGGAAAGTACCAACATCTCTTTTGAAGCATATTCTAATGAAGTCTTCTTTTCTGCAATTGTGTTTGCAGAACCTTTGCATTGAAAATGCCTGCATTGCTGCCCATGACAAGAGGGGAAGGTTTGGGACCCTCTTTAGCGTGGACAAGATGTTGACTCCACCAACTGGCTCAGTGATGGATGTTCTCAAGGCAGACCATCGCTTCAGGTGACCTTGCTGCTCTTCCCAAGTGCCACTTAGGAGCAGAAGAGCTGCCAAAGCATTTCTATTTATTATGGGTCGTAGTCATGACAATGTATATGTTTTTTTAGCATAGAAAGATCATCCAAAACCATGGTCTTTCTAAATTACAGGGAGTGAAACTTCAAATAACCCTCAATCAACTGTGAGCCAAGAGTAAGTGGTTCTCTTAATGCCATGAGAATGTGGCTCTGAAGCCATCCCTGCCCATCAGAGCCACTGTAGCCAGACCTCTCTGACTCCCCATACCATCTGGTCCCCTTGGAGTCAGCACTCCCAGGTTGCTTCACCATTTCTCAGATGTTCTGGTTGGACCTCACAGGCTCATTTCCTCCTAATCACCATTTTGGTTATTTGATTTGCTGGACCCCAGCAGGATTTCACAACTGTAACTTCCCAGCACTCTCTCGAGCCAGCACTCAGCTGACCAGTGAAGTGTGTGCAGTGAAGCATTTGATGTTTGCTTTGCAGTACCCTGGTGGCTGCAATCCAGTCTGCAGGGCTGACAGAGAACCTGAACAGGCCGGGAACCTTCACGGTGTTCGCTCCAACAAACGAAGCTTTCCGAGCCATGCCCCAGGGGGAGCTCAACAAACTGATGGGTGAGCATCTCCAGAACGCTCAGGTGACAAGCTGCTGTGTGACTGCTGGGATCTGGGAGGAATGGCCAGCTTTCTCTGCTGTATCTCAGTCTGTGGCTCTGTCTGTTGAAGGTTCCCACCCAATGGAGTTGTATGAGCAGAAAGCTGAGGATGCACAGAGTGGACTGAATCCCCAAGGGGGGTTTATACTGCCTGTGCTCTTGAAGGACAGGTTTATAGTGTGTGTCACAAACTCACAGTGACTTTTAATTTGGCTGTGCTGGTGGTGTGAGATAACTCCCAGGTATTTCTAAAAGAACCAGTGAGGCCTCTGCCTTTTTCAAGGATAAAAGAAGTGAGAATGTGACTCTTGACAGTACAGGATCAGGAGGTTTGCAGTAAGTTTTGCAAAGAGAAGATATGATCCACATACAGCCTCAAGTTACCCTGTATGGAATTTAAGTAAGATAAAGCTGGGGCTGTTCCTCCTTCTCCATGTACATGGACAAAGCAGGAGGTCCAGTCTAATCCTGGGAAGCCAACAATGTACCATTCTAGCTCAGATGAAGACCAGTGTTCTGAAAAGCCAAGGCATGCAGGATGGGTGTGGAAAAAAGCATGGGAATGTTTAATAACTCCCTTCTGGATAAGCAGCATGATCTTTTATTTTGTTCACGTTGAAAACTGGTTGTGGTTGGAAACAATGTCAGGTATTTGAATGTAATGTCTTCTTGTCATTAAAATCCAGCCAAACAGTGACATCATAATTTGGGAAGCATTTGCCCATGGTAGCTGGTTATCCTTTTAAGTGCAGGGATGAAGAACCAGTAATATGAGTCCAGTCTTACGCTTCATATACAAATATTTCAGAAGTGTTTTGCAGCCATTGTAAATGGCTGCAGGAATGAAGATTCCCAGATGCAGACACTTCAGATGTTCTTTTCTCACACAAATATTTAGCTTATGCCTCTGAAGAAGTGGATTGTGCTGGTGAGGATGTGCAGAGTGAACTGTGGCCATGCTAGGAAAACCACAATGGAAAAAAGCTTGCATACAATCTTTGAAAGCATTGAAAGAAAAAGTCCCCTTTACTGAGGGAGCTGCTCTGTTGATGGAGGCCACCTTTGCACTAGCTGTCTGTAGGGCTCGTCAATGACCCTGCTGGTCTCTGGGTTTTGTCATTTGCCCTGTGTCCTCTGAAGGAGAAGATGGAGAAGTGCCACTGGCCCATGCTGTGCACATCACCACCTCTTCTGGAAAACAGATGGTGCAGGGAAGGCACCTTATCTTCCTAAAATCTGTTTCAAAGCACAGCTGTATGAGGGCATCAGTCTATGAGTATCACTTCTCCTGCACTTTTCCCCTTCCTACCCAACTGTGAGGATTGTTGCCAAGTGACACTGGCCTTGGTGACATTTGAAAATACCAGAATGCCCCATCTGCTTCCTTATTTCACATGGGTCTTTCCCCACCCCATCCCAGACTTCCTTGGGAAGTGAAAGCAGCAAGAGAAGCAGGTTCTCACTTGGCACAGTGAGAGAAAGAGGGATGAAAACCCAAGAAAGAGAGATTTCATGTGTAGGGCAGGCTTGGTAGGTACCAAGGTGGGACATTGGGAGAGTGTCCTGGACTTGGGAGCCTGACCTGCCCAGGGAGGAACGGCCTCAATATTTTAACCAGATCTTTCAGTTTTGGTTTGTTTTCTCAATTTTATATTGTTTCTTTGAACTTTCAGGAAATTATGGTGTTTTCCAAGTAATTCCATTCCAGCACATGAAATACGGGAAGCGGGTGCTGATGCTGTTTACAGCAGTAAAGGTTTTCCTCCCCCAGGTAATGCCAAGGAGCTTGCCAACATCCTCAAGTTCCACGTGGCTGACGAGATCCTGGTGAGCGGCGCCGTCAACGCCCTGGTGAGGCTGAAATCCATGCAGGGAGATAAACTGGAAGTCAGCATGGTGAGTCACTCAGATGGGCTCCTGTCAGCAGGGCTGCCCAGGGTTTGGCTGTCCATGCATGTCTGTGCTCCTTTGGATGGTGTAGAACATCTCCACAGTCCCACCAGTGTTTTCTGGGCCCTTCTGGAGGGACTGTTCCCGTGTGTGCAGTTCAGCAAGCTGGAAGAATGAAATGTGGTTTGCTTCAGCTTTCTCCCCAGAAGACCAGTTGTAAATGATTTCCAGGAGCTGCTATAAATTTAACCCTGAGTCATGGGGGGAAAAACATAAATAAATGAAATGAATAGCTTGTTCAGCTCACATATCTTTTTGTGTAATGAAAATGATCTCTGCATGGGCTCCCTTAGCACAGCAGAGTTTATTTAGATATATAATTTCATTTCACAAACTCTACACTATGCTAAGGGAATGTAGGATCCTCAGTTGAGGGAAAAAAGATTCAGGAAATAAGCAATCATGGCCCACTCTGTGCATAAGAAAACACAGGACAGAAATGGAAGGGACTGTGTTTCCAGGAGCATTGAACTGGCCAGCATTCATGCTGGATGCTTCCCACGTCCAGTCCTGCCCTGGCCTCTCCTGATCCCATCTCCACAGCCATCCCCCTGGCAGGGATGTGCCCTGCTGCCATGGCACAGCACTCCCAGCCAGTGGCACTGAGGAAGTCCAAAGCCTGCCAGCCATTCCAGGACAAACTGCTCAGGCTATAATTTGTCTTTATATTCTCCTTAATGTGCAAGAGGAATGAAAATGCCTTCAGCCATCCAGTAAATGAATGAATACAAAGTGAGGGGTTTTTTTAAAATAACATTGGAAGTGACAGAAGATTCTCATCTTTTACTCTTTTATTTTTTCTTTTACTGACAGAAAAACAATGTAATACATATCAACAAGGAGCCTGTTGCTGAAAGTGATATCATGGCCACAAATGGTGTCATTTATGCTGTGAACTCTGTCTTACAGCCACAGGGTAGGTCCATGGTGAGAAATGTCCAGGGCAACCTTATTCAGCGAATCTGCTTTGGGAGGGACTGGGGACACAGGGCAATTGCTTCAGTTTGGTGAGGAGAGATGAGTCAGTTGTGGGATTTTCAGCAGAAAATAGTGGAAGGAAGAAGCCTGCATGCTCTGACAAGTATTTCAATGCTCTCAATGTCCCACTCTTAGCTTCAAGGCCACAAGAAAGAGGTGATGAGCCTGCAGATCCCGCATTAGAAATCTTCAAACAGGCATCTGCATTATCCAAGGTAAAGGGGAAAAACCTCCCACTGTAAAACTGCCAAAATGGTGTTTTGGTAATTATGATTGGAGGATCATGTCACATTCATATGCTGATTTCCAAGGAAAGTGAGTGTATGTGTTTCATGGAATGATCCATCCTCTCTTCTTGCATGATTTAATAATATAAGAAATAATAATACATTTTGCAACACAAAGCTTGACTTTGCAGCACACTGAATGTAGCCTTGGCATGGTAATATTCTATATCAGCTTCCAAAAACAAAGAGTCACTCATTCATAGTTTTTGGACACTAAGGAAAAGATAACTTGACATGTTCTTATGGCTGTTGGAGATTTGTTGCATTTATGCAAACCCTGTGTTTTCTTTCCATGCAGGTTTCTCAGAGGAATCCTCGACTAGGTAAAACAACTTCTCCAGCTCATTTCTAATTTCCACTGTGTCCCCCATCCCTTGCAGAGAGGTTTCTCCTGTTCTCTTGCTCTGAGCAGGATGCAGCAGGGCTGGGGGGAGAGGGGCAACGGGGATGGTTTGTGTCTGCCCCACCCAGCTTCTCTCCCCCCTGCAGCCCCCGTGTACTCCCGGATACTGGCGAGGATGAAGGAGAACTCGGGGGCACTCTGAGCCCAGCGTGAGCAGCCACAAGGCAGAGCCTCCATCCCATCCACTCCAGCTGACAGCTGAAGAGAAGGACAGAACCTTTTTTAAAAACCAAATACCACCCTTAAATTTATTTTTGTTTGCAACGAAATGGAGAGGAAAAATGAAAAGCCATATATATGTATATATTTTAAGATCATTTTTATTTGGTTTTGACTTCAAAGTTCCCAGAACAAGGAAACATTTTGAGGTCTTTTGTTTGTTTTGTTTAATTTTTTTGTTTCTTTTTAAAATAAAAATTGTTCACCAGCTTTCAATTTTAAACATACCCTGTTTTGGGCTTGATAAGTACATCCAAGGGCCTTTTATTTTTTTAAACAAGAATGTCCTTCCTTCTTCCCTTGGATTTTAAAAGTCTTCCATGAAATTCTGAATTGCAGGCTTCTAACAAAATTCTCTCTATTGACATTGAGAAAATTGCATAGTTATAAGCTATGGTTGGAAGTATTCTCTTTTTTTTTAACTGGGGTCTTTTTTTTTATGCCTATGGGTTATAACTGTGCTGTATTTTGTTAATGAGATTTGAAATGAGAGTTCTCCCTGGCTGAAGCCTTCCAGTAAATGACTCATTTTTAATAATGATTGTTTTTTAATAAAAATTAAAAATAAAATCAAAAATATAAATATGAGAAGTGATGGCAGTGCTTGGTTGGGCTTTTGTTTGGTTTGAATTGCCTGGTGGCACCAGGTGGTCAAACCTGAGCACTGGGAATGAGGGGAATCAGCCTTGGCTGGAGCAACATTAATAGGTCTAATAGTTGCTTGAGTGGAATGGCAAAGCATTTCTCCTCTCTGATCCTGGCCTGGCATCATTTTTTCCTGGTGCTTTCATGAGCAGTCACTGTCACTGTGCAAGGAGCACAGGGCAGCTGTGCACATCCTGCTGGGTGCTGAGCTGGAGCTCAGTGCCACATTCCGTGCTGCCAACAGCAATTACTCACCAGCACAGCTCCAGAGTCACTCCCTGCTGGTGATCACCTTGGTGAAACCCAGGATGAGGCAAAAAAGAGAAAGAGGGTGTCAAGTGCAGAGCACAAAAACTCAGATTGTTTTGGCTGCTCTGGCAGAGAAACAGCCTGGTAGTTCTCCTTACATTAAAAGCCCAAACTGAAATCCCACGTGCTCAGGATGCTACAACCTGGGAAACCATCACAGGGTGTCTTCCCACAGGCACTCTGCTTGGGCAGCTCCCCAGGATTGTGGTGTCTCCAGATTACAGCTCATGGTGGAAACTCTTGGAAGTTCTCAATGCCCTCCCTTTCCCTGCTCCAAATGGATTCCTCACCCTCTGTGTTCAGGGAGGGACACACAGATGGATTTGATCAGTGGCTGAGCTCTCTGAGTTTGTCAGTAGGGACTGCATCCCTTGCTTTGATTCAGTGACACTTTGGGGATATTTTTCCCCATGGATTTGTCACTGCCTTATCCAGTAATGTGAGGGTGAGTGCTGCCAATTATTCCTCCTAGGGGAGGAGATGTTAATGCTTCAGCCTTCAAGGGGTGCCCAGGGATGAAGCAAGAGGAGAGCAGCTGAAAGATGGGGAAATGAGGAGTGCTGAGATGATGGGAATAAAAACTTATCTGTCATTTTCTAAAGAAATATTTTTAATATTTTTTTAAATATGATAAAAGGTGGAAGTGAAAGGAAGAAGGAAGTTGCTGGTGCTGAGGCAGAACATAACTTCCCTGGGGAAGTGCTGGCCTAGGGGCAGAGAGCTCCCAGCTGGGTCTGGGAACCTGGGGGATGCCCCAGCCAAGGGCTGTGGTGCCATGGAGGAGTTGGAACCCCCCTGTACCCATCCCATCCCATCCCATCCCATCCCATCCCATCCCATCCCATCCCATCCCATCCCATCCCATCCCATCCCATCCCAGAGCTGCAGGAGTCTTCAGGTAACAACACCCAGGGAAGGGAAGAAGCAAAGCCCAGTTCAGAAACTGCTGAGTGAGGGTCAGGGCAGCCTGGCATGAGCAGCATTCAGGATTAGCCTTTGGTGGCACACAGCACTGGGGTGCTCAGCACAGAGCCATCTTGCACCAGGGGTTGGTTTCTCAGTGCTGTCAGAGTATTCCCACACGAAACACAGAGTGTGGCTGAATGTTGCCACGACCTTGAACCATGTCTGTGCTCCACAGAACTCCCTTCAGGCAAAAAGAGTGAACTGAGACCAGAGAAGAGTCCTTAGGAGGAGAATCTTGCTTTTCCCTCCTTAGGAGTCAAGAGTGTTTTGCTATTGAAAATTTGTAGGGATGTGCAGCTGCCCTTGTTTATTTTTTAGAATAATGATTCCTTCATTTGCAGCAGTTCCAGTTAAGCAAAGTAATTAAATGCATGCAGAAATCCATTTAGGAAAAATACAGCTTTTAAGTGCGTACTCTGTGTCTTGAAATGATGCCATCAAGGCTGGGCTGCTGCTCTGGGTCTCTCCTGTGCCAGCAGAGCCCACAGTGCTCTCCAGGGTGGGAGCAGGGAACAGAAAGTGGTGCCTCTGAAGGGCTGGAAAAGAAAATGCTGCCTTTTGGGAAGCTTCATGTTGTAGTTTTGCTCATTTACATCTTGAGATATGAACCAGAGATGCTTTTCTTCTAGAAAATTCTTTTAGTATCTGGTAGCTTTCTGCAAAGATATTTAAGGTAAGAGAAAAATCAGTGCTGAGCTTTGTCCCAAGGCAGGTCTCAGCAGGGCTGTAGTGGAAAACATGTTCCTCCAGTGTCAGGGGATCTGGGGGCTCTGTGTGCCTGGCTAATGAAGGATTTGGAGCTGAGCTGCCCAAGGGCTGGGGGAGCCAGGCTGGGAGGGCCTGGGGTGGGTGAAGGCAGCTCCCCTGCCTCAGTGTGGAGCAAAGGCACAGCCTTTCCCTGTGCCAAAGGCCAGGAGAGGCTTGAGTGAGGCCAAGGCAGCACAGCCAGATGTGCTGCAGGAGGATGACCCCTGAAGGGGTCACTTGAACACGGGGGAAGCCACCCACAGGCTGTCACTGGAAAACTGTACTGCTTTTCTGCTGTAGGGAAATTCCTGCTTCTGCACGTGATTTATTGGAAAGCACTGTTAGCTGCTGTCCCAGGAGGAGCAAAGAGAAAAACCAATGGTAATAGTGCTGGTGAAAGACAGGCTCAAAGGAGCTGTTGGGATCAGAGGCATTCAGCTGTGGCTCAGGCAACTCTTGCATTATTTTGTTTTCCTTATGAGTTGTTTTTGGAGACACATTTGAGAGATTTTTCAGAAACCTGTAAATTCTCCAAAGAAAAATATTTAGAGGGACTTTCTTTCCAACAATGAATGACCCCTTACGTTTTTATAAGATTTTTATGATCACTTTGCAAAAGCTGAGCACTTTTCCTAGGAGAAGCCAGTCCTAGGAGCAGGAGCAGAGGGTAGCAGTGTCTGGTGAGCACTGTGCCACGAGAAGGCATTTCCTGCTAAGGGAGAATATTCTAAGGATTTGTTTTCACCTCCTGGAAAGGAAGGTGACAGGAAGAGTTGGTTTGCTGGATGATGCCATTCATGATGCTGAAAAGTTCTTCACAGAATTGCCATGGGCTGACCCATGCACACCTCCTGCTGCACTTACCCTTGACTTTTCTGCAGATTTTCAGAGGGCTTGGCTGCCTCTGGCTTTTGACCTGTCTGTTCTTTCTCTGTTCAGCATTTCCAAGGGGACTTCATCTGACTTTGGAAGTCACAGATTTCTTTCACATGCAGCTTGTGCATCAAGCCCTATTAGCTGGCAAATGCAAAACTCATTCTATTTTAATTGCTGCTTCTGGGAGATGGGACAAGGTTTCCCTTGAAACCATTTGGAAAATAGTTGAGCAGAAGCTGGAGGCCATCTTGGGGCATTTGTTAAATTTTGCAGCAGCAGGAGGATAAATTCCTGGACTTCAAGATTTCTACCATTGTTGCTATGTAGTCTTCTAGCTTTCTACCTTTGTTTTGAAATTTGCAATTGGGAAAAATGACCTTTCTTAGGAACCTTTAGGTGGAAATCCCAGATAATCCCCGAGTATTACAGTACTCTGTTTGTACATGTAGCACTGGGAAGTTACCAACCTCCACAAGGGAAGAGCCAGAGGATTGCTCTGAAGGAAGGTCAAGTATCATGATGACCATGACAGCAGTCATGACTTTATAATTAAGGCTGGTTTTATGACAGTGACCTGAAGATACCTCCATTGCTGTAAACTGTAGGCATCCTAGTCCCATGCTCAGCACAAGTGTTCCCCTGCCAATGTCTTTGGGGCACCACATACACTCAGTGGTGATGTGGCTTCCAGCTTGGAGCTGGCATCTCAAAGTTCAGGATGTGTGACTGGACCAAGCCTGGCTACACCTGCTACTCATAGCCAGGCAACAGATCCTCACCCCTCTGATCACCCAGAAATCAAAGTTCTCAGACAGAAATATTGGCTGACAGGCTTGTCCCTGATGATGGTAGATCCCTGGTGGCCTACGGGCCAGGGCAAGGGGTTTGGAACTACATGGTCTTTAATGTCCTTTCCAGCCCAAGCATTGTGTAATTCTGTGATTCCTGCCCTGGAGGCTGAAGGGATGTGATTTTGCAATGGTGGCTCACGAGAGTGGCAGCGGGTGGCACACCCCGCACGCCCCGCGGACGTGCGCTGGCACCAGCCAGCATTGAAGCAGCACAAGTGGCTGGTTCCTTTCCCCAGCTCGTAACTACAGAGCAGGAAAACGTGGGATAAACAAAGCAAGCTGCAGAGTAGTCACGCAAGGCAAGGGGAACTGAGGAGCATCAGCAGAAAGGCTCCAGGACAGCCCCATCTGCAAGCACTCGAGGCTCAGGAAATGCTGCTCTCCAAGGGGTTCGTGGTGCCCAGGGCAGGAAACAGGCTGGGGTGAGGCTGTGCCATTCTGCCTTTTATTTGCTCAGCATATTTTGTCTCTTTTTACGTAAAACCAGCAAATGAGGAACTTAGAGTCACTTCTCCCATAAAATTTTTTTATTGCAGAATTATTTTATGGACTTTCTTCTTCTGGGCTGCCTCTACCTTACATTCCTGCAGGTGTTAACTCTGAAATAAACTGGTAAACTGTAATAACATGACCTATGACCTAAAGTTTTCTGAAGTTACAGAGGCTTTGACTTAAGGACCCAAAAGATGGGGTGCTGAGCAGGATCAGCAGTGAACTGTGAGCCACAGTAGGATGGCCTGGACCATTTTGTGTGCTGTAGAGCTCCTGGTGCAGGTTTGGGAGATGCCCTCCACCAGGAGTGCAGACAAGGAAGGAATGATGCTCATTCACACCTGACTGCCTGGGCTTGGGGGCTCCAGCTGCCCCTGGCTGTCACTGGGCACAGTGGAGAGGCTCTGGGGTGCCCTGGCTTTACAGTGTAGGGGGAGCATCAGGGATGAAACAACCACAGCAGAGGGGGAAGCAGCTCACTGGCACGTGTCCTCTCCACCTGCCATTCCTCTGAGTGATCTCTCCCCTGCTCAGCAGCCTTGCAGTGAAAAGGGCAGCTGCTCTTTCAGGTTAGTGGTTTCTGAGGCAGCACCTCTGCCTGAGTTTATGGGGTTTCCTGACTGCCCAGAGGGAGCTGGCTCACTGAGCAGCCACCTTCTCCTTCTCTGCCCAGCACACAACAGTGGGGCACCGAGGGCTGGAAGTGTGTCCATGCAGGATGGTGTGCATCAATTGCACAAAAATCTTTCTGAGTCCAGGGAGATGTTGAGATGTTTGAGGCTTTATTATGTTAAGGAGCAGGTCAGTTCAGATCATATTGGAGGCTGTTTTAAAAAGTTGAGAAGAAATTTGCCCTGGGGGCTGCCTGAAGGGCAGTAACCTGCTTTTGATTCTGCAGAGGTGAATGTTTTGGAAAGCTGTGGAGAGACCTGCCTGGGAAATCAAAGGCTTGTTTTCATCTGGGCTCTTCTTCTGCCCTCTAGTCTGACTTGCTGATCTTTAGCTATATTAATGAAAACTGGGGGAAGCTGAGGTTGGTGTGCTCAGGAGAGGATGACAGGCTGGGATGGAAGGAGCTGACGGGCTGGGAGGGTTGCTTTGCTTGGAGAAGTTTCTGCCTTGCACAGCCTGGGGATGCCCGAGGGCACTGGGGGTGAGGGAAGCACAGTGAGCAATGTCAGAGTAGGTGGTCCCAGGCCTGCTAACCAAATGTTCCTCCCCAGCTACTATATTTGGATACCAGAGGCAAGTGATTTCACTTTCCTGTTTGAAAGCAGACCCCCTGAAGCTGGGCTGCTGGCTGCTAACACTCTCCCTGCAGCACACACAGCTCACCCAGCAGCAGCCCCTCTCCTCCCAGGGGTCACCCCCATCCTGCCTGGGCGTGGGGGCTGCACAGCCCCATCACTCACTGCTTAATTGTAACCAGATTTCCCTAGAAATGTCTGCTGAAATATTTATAAATATTATAGCCAGCAGCTGCTGATGCCAAACAGGAAATTTTAAGCTGAACAAATTTTTCCACGTTTCTAAGTGGGGAAAGTAAACTGTAGCTAAGATCAGTATTTAAAAAAAAAAAAAAAACAAAAAGAAAAAAAAAAAAGTCTAAATAGCAACAGGCTTCCAGTGTTCCATATCCTGAGGGAAGTTCATGATTTCTTGAAGTCTTGGCTCTTTCAGCCAGGCCATTTTCTATCTGCATATAAGCAGTGTGTCTGCACAGTAATATAAGAGGTGGCTTGAAAGAAGAAAATTAAGTTAGATCTCAACACAGACATGGTTATTGTAATTTCAAGGGAAAAAATAAGAATACACAACTTAAAAGAAAACCAGTGGTCCAGGAATCAGGCTGGTGGGGGCAGTGACCACCTGAAGGAATGGAACCCTGTTTTATCTTGCACTTCATGTTTTGGGCTTTCTCCTCTTTCCCGCCTCCCCTCTCAAGTTCTTTTCTAGGACTTTCTTATTCCTGCTTATTTAGTACTTGGTATTGAAAAAAATATTTTTGAGCACTAGAACATGGAAAAAATGTAACACTAAATCTTTGTGGAATTAGCTGTTTTAAACAACTTCTGTCATTCATGAATTCATTAAACACAACTTCAGGCAAAAAGCATTATTGGACTTCTAAAAAACTGATCCATACCATTTCCTAGTCAATGATATTGAAACACAGATGGAATAAAGCAAAGGTCCTCAGTGCACACATAAAATCTGAAATTGTATTCTTTGAGCATCCTCACTGAGGTGTAGATCAAAAACCTTGAGTCTTTTGAAGAATAAATTATCAAAATAATTCAATTGCTACCATCTCCATTATTACCTCCATATACAGATATTTTTCATCTCTTTTTTCCAGTTAAATTGTATTCACTACAGTTCCTTAGTGAAAAGAGAAGAGGTCTCTGATGCTGAGAATTTGATTGGCTTTAACTTTTGGCTGCTGGTAGCAAATCTTTATCCACTTTTTCTTTGTAAGTTAATTTTCTTTGGAGCAGGTCAGTGGTGCATGGTGAGCTGCAGAGTGCATAGACTGAATTGCATTGCACCCTCTGGGTGGGTTTTGATGAGCAGAATCCATCTTAAGAGGCAAAAAGATTGTTCAAGGAAATTAAGTTTTGAGAATTCTTGTAAATTTTAGAGACTAATAGTGGTAAGATTTCAAGAAGCCTTTATTGCAGTTTAAAGTGTGTAGTTCAGCAGCAAATTTATTCATAGCTTTTCTACTTGAATGGATCTGTTTTAATTCTGGGTGAGAAATTAAGCAGAGAGGTGGGCAGCCCTGTGAGTAGTTGAGTTTATTGTGAAACTGGAATAAAGGAGGGTCCCAGCCTGGGGTGGGATGGAGGTGAGCAGACACTGAAGGGGCTCAGAGTCCCTGCCAGCTTCCTTGAGAATGTGGTGTGCTACATTGCCAGCTCACCATCCAGAAATTCAGGACACGGGAAAACTGCAGGAGTTTCATCTCTAAAATCCCACTTTCAGCTTTTAGTTTTGGTCTTTCTCACTCTTTCTCTCAGCACCCTGGGAGGATGCACATGGGGCCAAAGGAGGGCTCAGTCTCCATCCTTCCAGCCAGGTGGTACTGGCAGAAATCCTGTCTGTTCCTTCCCCATGCATGACAGAAAACATCCCATTGCCATTACTTTTTTTATCACTCCAGATACCATGTAGAAAACAAAGTGGGATTTTTCATCAGCTGGAAGAGTGGGGACCCTTGGATCTTATCCCCATAAATGTTGTCAGTCACAAGGTTTTTAACAGGACACCTTGCTAGTTCTTTGTCATCACAGAGGCAATCCTCAAGCTCCCTCAAATGCTGCATCTCTCTCAGTGCACAGGTTTGCCAAGCTAGAGTCTGTCATGCCTCAATGACTTTTCCCTCAGGAATTGTGCAGAAGAGTGTTTGTCCTGTTGTGGAATGAATCCATCTTAGAGCTCAATCACCTCCAGCAGGGGCTTGACTTCTGCTCTCAGATCCTGGCTGAGCACACACATAATGTACAGATTCCTCTGCAGCTCCCTGCATCTGCAGCACCTCCTGCCATTCCCTTTAAAGGATCACTGGGTTTTCCTTTCCCTCCTGGACAGGAGGGACCAGGCTCCCCAGGGCCAGGATAGGCATGACAGAGCATGAGTCATGAGTTCTCCACGTTTTGGCATTTAGAACAAGGTCCTGAGTCTAATTCAAACCAGAGAGTGCAAAAGAAATGTGGCTGTGAGCCTCTGCAGATGTGTAGGCAGTCAGGAGGGACATCTCTTAGCAAAGGGAAATGTTTTGTCTCGTTCCTAGTTAGTACTTAATTACGAGTTCAGCAGGAGTTAACTGGGAGTTAAGCATTAGGAGCCCCCAAAGAAACCAGGAGCCCAAGGTGTCACCAAGGGAAGCTTGAAAAAGCATTTAAGGCCTTTCCCTGCCCTTGGGTAAGGTGTAAGTCCCTGAGCTCTTTGCTGCACTCCTACAGGTCTGACAGTGTCACTCTGGGGTACTCAGCTGGCTGCTCTTCCACACACACCTTCCCTCCAGGTATGGCTGCTCACAGCCCTTCCCAATGGCTTTACCCAGAGCCTTGATGTGGATCCTGCACCCCAAAACAGGGAGACACAGACCTGAGGCTGGCTCTGTGCCATTGTGCAGCAGCATTGAGGGAACAGCCTCAGCTCTTCCCTACCTGCTGTCCTGTGGCTCCTGCTTAGATTCTCCATGGCCAGTGTGTCCCTGTGACCACAGGGATTCAGCAGAGTCCCAAACACACAGATGCAAGACAAACCAACCAAGCTGGGGTCAGATGCCATGGCTGTGACTAGGAGCTCTATTTACCATTGCAGTTTGGAAAGGCCAGCAATTAAACCCATTTTCTGCATAACTGATGAGAAAACTCTGGTTACCTACCACTAAGCTCTAAATAAGAACCTGGTTTAGAAGGAACTTTACTCTTCCCAGAACAGGGTGCTCAGGCTTTGGGCTGTAGTTACTTCTCAGTCTGTGCCCATTAGCTTGCATGGGCATTACATGGGCACTACCTGATCCCTATGCATTTTTTTGTAATTCTATTTTAACATAAATAAGTACAAAGGTTCTATTCTGACATTCTTCCCCCAGACTCCATGGGATTCATAGGGAATGGCAGGAACAGAGCAGTGCCAAGAGTCTCTTTTGTGGGGCTTTGTGGAGAACACCACATGGGAGGAGGATGCCATGTCCTGGAAGGCAAAGTGACTCACTGCAGACCAAGGCAAACACTGAATCATGAGCATGTTGGTCTGCACCAGCCACAGCCAAACACAGGATTACAGAGAGCTCAGAGCAAGAGATCACCACAACAGCTGGAACAGCAAGACAGGGAAAAGGAGCAAGTTACAAACCTAACTGCAGCTGCCCACTGCAAATTGGGTTGTTTAGGGTAAAGTGGGAAGTCCCTAAAGAGCAAAAGGAAAACAGCTGGCCAAAGTACTGTGTGCCAGGTCACTGCTGAGGTGGCATCATTCCTCCTTGCCTCGGGCACTGGAGCTGCAGCACTTGAGGATCTGGTCTGGAATTTTTGTTATATTTAGATCTGGTTTAGGAATTTTCCAGTGAAATCCTTCTTTGCTGGGAATTGTTGATTCACTGAATGTAAAACTTCGTCAGATGAAAGCTTTCTTGTTCTAACCTGGGTGGGACTTTTGGTAAGAGACAGATGGAGACAATCACAGCAGAACTCACACTTGGACTGGAGAAACTGAGGGTGGTATTTTGGGCTGGATTTAGGCAAGAGGAAACTCTCATCCCTCAGGTGCAGCTTGGTGCTTTTCATCACCTGAGAGATCCAGGATAGCATAGAAGGCTCTGGGAGGACTCAGGCAGTGCAGTGAATTAATGCTGGGCAGTTCTTGAGCGGGCTGGCTCCTCACAAAGCTCCAGGATTCTGGAGTTTGGAGGAGAGGATGTACCCTAAACTCTACCCAGTGCTCTGTGGGCCAGTCATGAGGCATCCCTTGAGCACACAGACCTTATTGGGGATTCAGGAGGGAGTTCACATCTGTTCTCAGCTCCACAAGCAGAGAATTAACTTGTCAAGTTTAAGCAGGGTTTTGACTCTTCCTGGCCGCAATAGTGGAATAGCTTGATTAAATCCTCCCATGCATTAAAATTTACCTTGCCTGCTTACAGCTTTTTTTTTTTTTGTTTACGACTATAACTTCAAAATTTTCATTAGACCCTTAAACTGGATCTTTCAGAAGAACTGAGGCTCTGCTGTGTTGGAAGCTGTGGCTGAACCTACTTGCATGCAGCAATGCATAGCTCAGGCTGTAGCATGATGGCAGCTCAGAGACAAAAGCACAGTGATCAGAAACCTGGGCACCCACCTCTGAGCAGTTCTGGGCTTGTTCACTCATGGATTTCTCCATGGAATGGAGCACATATGCCTTTCTGGGCTGACTTACCCCTTACAGTCCCACCCTCTGCTGACTTGTATGTGCCACTGATCCAAAAGGAAAGATTTGTGTTCTAAAAGAGTTTCACCCACCAGGGATCTATTCATAGATATACCCTTGAGTTATCTCCTTCAGCCCATACCTTTCTGGAAACCTTTTGTTTCCCTTGCTGTTTTCAACCCTGTGCAGAATTTAAATGTGCAATAGTGCTGCACCAGCTCACAGCCCTTTCTGTGATGGCCCTGGACACCTGCCTGCCCTGTGTAGGTGTGAGACAGCTCCTGGTTTGGCCTCTTCCAACCCCCATGGTGCTGGGAGCATCACAGAAGAGTTTGGGTTGGAAGGGACCTTTGAAGATCACCTAGTGCAAGCCCCTAAAAGTGTTTCGATCAGCAAATCACAGAATGGCTTGGGTTGGAAGAGATCTTAAAGATCACCTGGTTGCAGCTTCCCTGAGCATCTTCCACAGGCTCACAGCCCTGTCCAGCCTGCCCTTGAATGCCTCCAGGGATGGGGCACCCACAGCTTCCCAGGGCAAACTGCTTCTCACCCAAACAAACTTTAATAGACACAGACTCTGTGTACTTCAGTGCACATATAGTGCAGTACTGTAACACCACTGCTACCCACAGCAGCTCCATCCATGCAGGAAGTGCATGTTCACTTCAGTGTGGCCTTTCAAAGCATGGCACAAGATGCATTTGGGAAAGATTACCCATCCTTCTGTAACCATGTGTTGATGGGATGCAGACATCTATAAGGGCTTGTTCTCCAGTGGCTGCAATTGCTGCTAGCTCAGTCTGGCAAAGACTCTGGAATTTGTTCTGTGTTTCATCTGATGGATTTTAATGAGGATTTTTTTTCTCCATTACTCTACATCTTGCACAGACAGATGCCTTGCATTTTATGAGCCTTATGTAGAAAACCTACCACTAATGTAAGGTTGTAGTGTAATGATGTTTACTATAAACTCCATCCACATTCTTCTGGTTCTAGTAATTTGTTTCTGGAGAATAGATATCCATGTCTCTGGCAGTCAGATATGTCCTAACTGTGTCACACCATTACTGTAGGAGCAGAACTGCTGTCACTTGCAGCAAGCCTGTGTTTTTATTTGTTCAGGGGTGACTATAATTGGAACCTCCTGCAGCCACTGAAGCCAGGAGCCTTTTGGCTTTAACACACTTTGCTGAAAAGGCTAATGCAATTACTTACGTGAACTAATCTGTAAAGGATGTTTTTCTGTTGTCTCTGCCTTAATTGTTTCCAACTTATGGCATGAAAATGTTATTGGCCCTGGGAGGCCAAGGGAGAAGGGAAAGCAGAAATGTCAGAAGCAAATGGAAGGTTTGGATGAATATAGGAGCTACTTGGAATTTTTCCTGCTACTCCTTAGTTCATTAAACCAGAGAGAGCCCACAAACAGGCTTGCCCAGGTGGCTCCTCTGGGATTCTGTGGGTTCCCTCAAGCTGATCTCCTGCTCTGCATCTCTGGGTGTTTTTCAGGAGAAAAAACTTATGGAGGAGATTTGTCCATTTTCAGCACTTGTAGTGCTTGAGTAAGAAGGGTCTGTAAGTGGAGCCTGGAGCGTCTGAAGGGGATGCTGGAAACAGTGCCTGACTCTCCTGTGTCTCTGAAGACCTCAACCATGCATGCCAGTGTACAGATCTGAAGGCAGCTGTGCTGAAGAAACTTTCCCAGATCAGAATGACTCATTAGCAGAGGCTGGGCTGAGGCCATAAGATTTTGAGTCAAGCTCCTCTTGTCTTGTCTCCAACAGCCAGGCAGTTCCAGAGGTTGTAAGGGCTGGACCTTTGCTCATTAACTACCACACGAACATCTCTTCCCAGCAGTAGCCTTCCACATGCTGAATTACTCACTTGACATCTAAATTTTAATGGAAAATGACTTTTTAATACTGAAAGCTATTCCCTTCTTGCATTCATGGCCAAACTGCAGCCTTTTGGACAAGCTTCTGGCTGGCTTCTCCAAAGCAACCATCTCCTTCAAAGGGTAAACAGATAATGGAAAGAGAATGTTCTTTTGAAGCACTTGGAAAAAGAGGTCAGGAAGGTTCTGCACACAAAAATAGAAATTTTAATGACAGGTAAAGAAACTAGAATTTCTCATTGGAAATACCTATTGCTTTGCACTGGCTGTTCTTTCCAGACACTGAAGTGTCTCCTACAGAAGCAGGGGAGATAGCTGTTGCAGAACGTTGCTTGTCAGAGGGTTTTGCATATTTTTGTGTTGTTTTCCTGGGAACTACCTGTTCCTCTTTTCTGTTCTATTTTGAAAATGAAAACAACTTGCTGTGTCAATGCTCACAGCCCAGTGCCATGAAAAATGGCAGTTTTGCTAAAGAAAATATAAGCAAATTATATTATATGCCTATTTACACAGGGCTCCTTCAAGCATGTCAAGTATTTCAGTTGTGGAAAGAGCACAGCACAGTCAGACTGCACATAGACAGCCTAGGGATTTCAGAAATAATTTCCTTAAATTTATTGCTGTTTCAAATTTTCATTCTGTCTGCAGTATTTTGTGTCCAGGGTTTCCTTTGCACCCAACTCACAAAGTTGTTTTAGATATGCTACTGTACTGTGATCTACTTTAAGCAATTATTAACCAGTGTTTCATGGTAAGTAGAAGTGCCTTTGCTTTGCCCAGTAGAATCAGGACTGATTTCATTGAGCCTCAGCTCAAGAGCTGTTGTTCCCTCCCTTCAGATGTGGCTAATTTTTAGCTTAAAAAATTAATTGATGCCACACTACTTGAATAGTGATTAATGGTCAAAACCAAAACCAGGATGGTGCCATTAGGTACCAAACCCATCAGGATTCCTGGCTGTTGCTCTACCATGTGCCTTTTCTTTCTTGGTTGTAGTCAACATGTCAGATTCTAAGCATGACCCTAAGGTCTTGAAGAAAGCATCCAACTCTGCTTTTATTCACAAAATATTTTGTTTCTATTGCAACCAAAAAGTTCAGGTCTTTGGCTGGGCCCTGTGGTTTTCAGACTGTGGCTCTCTGTGTGGTTGTGTTATTCCACTATGCAATCTGGAATGCTGATGCAGATGGAGAGCCAGGCATGGGCCATGCACCCACCAGCTGGCTCCTGATTTAACATTTCTAGCAATCACTGGTAGTGGTGTTCAGGCACAATGGAGCCTTAGTCTCTCTGGGACTGAACTGTTCTGGAGTCAGCATTGATGGTCTCATCAAGAAATCCTTCAAAAACCAACTACAAATCTCAATGGTAGTTTCAATTTCTTTATCATCTGTTAAACATCAGCACAAATACGTGTCTGTTGCCATGTAATTAAGATTATTTCAATTTATTTAACAGTCTCAGGACTTGGTGGACTTTCTGTTACTCCACTGAAAAGTAGAACAACCTGGATGTGGACTAGTAAATGGAAAGAGTATTCTCTCAAATCCTTTAAATCCTTCCTCTTCCACCAGTTCATCAGCACCATGCACATAAACTGTGGGGGAGAAATTGAGCTCCAATATGGACAGATGTAGGTGTCTGAGCATCACCCTCTCTGTCTCTTCTTGTGGAAAACAGCCCAAAGATATGAGGCTCCTCAAGTTTTGGGGGGTTTATTCTGGGCTCCTGTTTCTCCTCTGGACCCTTCCACATTTTAACAATGGGCTTGCAGCTCTAAAGGCTGTTCTTGAGCTTTTCTGTCCTGCCATTAGTGATCACAGATTGAAAGTACCTCTGCTCTTGTCATGGTAAAAGACATTTCTGTGTTCTCTGTGTACTCAGTTTCTCCTATAATCTCTTGGGCTTTCTGCCCTGCAGATCCTCCAAATCACAGGGTTAAAGAAAGGACTCTTGACATTTGCTATTCCTTTGCTGTACTCTCCAGCACAGACTGAGCAACTGTCTCTTGCTGTCCCTAAATTTTCAAACAAGAGGCTCCAGCAGGAGAAAGTGAGGAGAGACAAATGAAGCTTCTTTAAAAATAAAAACAAAATTAATGGGATGCTGAGAGGATGTAAAGATAAATGTCTAATCTGCCAGCACTCATGGAATTCCTGGGGCTGCACAAGGTGAATAGAGAATTAAAGATGAATTTAGACATTGGCCTCCAGGATGGATTTCTCTCTTGAAGGGTTTCTGGCTTCTTCTTCAGTTTAACAAACCTCCCTGCAGACCTGTTTCATGCAGAAATAGTCTCTCCAGCTAAAAGTGATGCCAAAACCTTCTCTAAAACCTGAAAGAGATGCAAAATAAGGTTATTTCTGCATACCTGTGCTGGTCCAAATTCTGCTGAAATTAAAAGTATTTTACAATGTTTCAGTATTTTGTTTCTACTTATTTCTACAGTTCTCTGCCTTGTGGGAGGAATTAGAACTGTTAAAATATCAAGAGACTGGGATCCTCCAGTCTTCTCCTCCAGTAAAATGATCCCACCTTTTATATGACATTTGAATTGTCCAACCTTTTCCTATGATGTGAAAAACATGTTGGCAATAATGAAATCTGCTTAGTTTCTGCAGGAATTACTGCTTTAGTGTGGTGCCACTGTAAATTCTGGCATGCTTTTACAAGGAAGATGTCTGGAGTTTCGTTTATAGAAGAAAATTAACAATAAGCATGTAAGACTGATAAGAAAAGCTCTGCTTGCTTTTGAGCCAAGCAATTAAAAAAGCAGAAGGACTGTAAATTAAAGGAAATCTCTCTAGCTATCTCGATTCTAATTTTGTTGCTATCAATTAATTTAATTTAATTTAACGGAATTTTTCAAAGCTGAAAATTACATTTCAGGTGGAAAAATGAACTGTTGTTGAACTATTCTTTTAGAGGTAATATTACATTAATATTTATATTTTAATATGTTTTCCTTCCTAAGAGAAAATCTGAGCTCTCATCTTTCAAGGTGAAGACAATTTCACTTCTAACACCAAGAAATGAGGAGTGGAACAAAAGCACTGAGCTGTGTGGGGAAGCTGATCCAGGAAAGTGACAGGAAGCAGCCATTACACACCCAGTTTCCATAGCTTGAAAAAATTACTTTGACCATCTCTGACATTACTACTGAGCCTCTGGCTGTAGCCCATGGGGAGTTCAACACCTTCTAGGACTACACTTGGCCAGTCATGCTGTTAAGTGGAATGGCAGAGTCACCATCCCTAGAAGTGTTCAAGAAACAAATGGACGTGGCACTTTGTGACATGGCTTAGCAGGCAGAGGGGAATTAGGTCAAAGACTGGACTTGATGATCTTGGAGGTCTTTTCCAACCTTAGCAATTCCAGGATTCCAAGCCAAGCAATGCAGGAATGCAATGTCAGGGAAGATTGGGCAGGTCCAAATGGGCAGGGGATGTGTTTCAGGCATGGCAGGCAAGCACAAGCCAAGCACATCTCCCCTGGCTCCTGCAGGAAAAACACCCACTAGGGAGATGGAGCTTCTCATTCCTTCTGTTTTCTGAATGTGATCCTGTCTAGAGGTGTCACTGGGCATTTCCTGACAACATCCCACTGTGCATCTGTGAGTCTTTGAGGCCATGGGTCCTCAGGGAGGGAGGGATGTGGCTGGTAAAAGCCTTGGCTTTGATGTGATGTGCTTGAGGCACAGGTCAGCAGTACACAGGATGGCAAACAAGATGATTGTGTTTGCAGGGCACAAATTGTTTCCCCAGAAGTACCCCTCAAAGGGAGGGTTGACTGTGCCTCTTCAGAAAGCCCAGTTTCTAGCAGAAAATGTTGTTTATAGAGGGTCCATTTGGGAATACAGAGCTGCTGGTTGTCCTCAGGCTCGCCCTGTATTTAACTGCCTTTATTTTAATTGGATAATTCTTGTGTCTGGAAAGGTTTCATTTGAGTAATTACAGCAGTCTTTCTTCCTGTGCCTCAAACACATGGTCTGAGGGAGGTCTCATCACTTCTCAAGGGCTTCTCTCTCTCCTACATTACTTCTCCCTGCCAGTGTCTTCAGCAATCCCCTCTCAAAACACATCAGGTGCTTCTAAATTCCTTCAAATTGACTTGAGTGGTAGTTTGGGGAAACAGACAAAGATTTACTTCCTATGTTTGATTGTTTTTCTGGGTGTTCTTGGTCTCACTTTGCTTAAACCCTTTTAACAGATAAAGCTGCTTATTTCTTTCAAACACTTTGAAGCTCTCCAGACACAGAATTTACTGGGTAATTTCTTGTGTCTGGATCTGCAAAGCTGGGGGTGTAGCTCCTTCCCTGCTCCCTTGCTGCCCATCAGATTTCAGGGAACAGCTGAGTGCTGTGTTCTGACTTTGAAAGGCACTTCCCAGCACGATGTCCAGACATCCTTTTCCAGACTCCATGCTCTGATGCTGTTGGTTAGACAAAGTTATCAGTGAGGGAGGATGCAATAGCTAGCTGGGAACTGCTGCAACTGGTACAAGCACTGCTGGAGGTGCCAGGGAGCCCCAGCTCTCCTGAGTGTGCTCCCTGGGGCCTGAGTCTGGGCAAGCACCTGTTTTGGTGCCATCTAACAAAATGCCTTTACAAACCAGTGTGGTCTTCTGAAACCTCTTTCTTCTTCATGGCAATGTGCTATCTCAAAATGGAGGGAACACATTTTTATTGTAGAAAGGTGATGCTCATAAGGGAATGATGACATCAGGGTGAACCCTATTGCTCTTTACAACTCCCTGAAAGGAAGGTGTAACCAGGGGGGAGTTGGCCTCTTCTTCCAGGTAACAAGTGACAGGATGAGAGGAAATGGTGTCAAGTTCTGCTAGGGGAGGATTAGATTGGATATGAGGAAAAAAATTGGAACAGCCTGTCCAGGACAGTGGTGAAGTCACCATCCCTGCAGAGATTTAAAAGACATGTGGCACTTGGGGACATGATTTAGTGCTGGACTTGGCAGTTTTGGATTGGACTTGATTAACTTAAATGCATTTTCCAACCAAAATAATTCTACAGTTCTATGAAGGAAGAAATAAATTCATGTTCAAGCAGAAAGCTGGAGGGTATGCTTCATGTTCTGCAGCCTGCAGTCACCACCCTGTGTGTGATGCCAAGTGTCTGGTCATTAAAGTGTTGAGGTGACAGAAGGACAGACTCCTTACATAAACAGCAATGACAAGACAAAAGACCTAGTGGAGAAAGGAGCTAAATTTGGCTGTCCATATAGATGACTCACACAGAAATATCATCCATTTATAGGTTGCCTCCTGGATAGTGACTGGCCCTGGAGTGAATTCACCCTGGAGTCAGTGGAAACACTTACAGGGAATTCAGTGGGAGTTCAGCTTGGCTGTAGGGAATATTTTCCCCTTTGTAGCTCTTTGGTTTTTGTTGAATTGTTTCTTTCAAACCTGTGGAGTTCTAATGGGCAGCACTCAGTGGGATGAGGCAGACACACAGTCATTAGAGCATTGCTGCTCCAGCTACTGATGAGACATGACATTGTGCTGAAATCACATCTGGGCACTGAGGAAACAGGGTCTGGAGCAGATGTTGGCGCAGTGCTGCCTGGAGATTGCTGCAGGGACATGTTGCTCAGTCACCCATCAAAGCAGCATCTGCACACATGTGCCATTGAGGGGAAGGGGCTGGAGAGGGACCTGGGGGGTGCCTGGGAGAAAAGGGAAAAGGCTGGAACAGGCAACAAGTGATAGATCACAGAGTCATAGAATGGTTTTGCTTGGAAGGAACCTTGTAAAAGTCACCTTGTCCAACATCCCTATAATGACCAGAGCATCTTTCAGACCAAACTTCTCTGAGCCTCATCCAATCTCACCCCGAATGTTTCCAGGGATGGGGCATCCACCACTGTCTGGAGAACCTGTGCCAGTGTTTTACCACCACCATTGTAATAATCTTTCTTACATCTAAGCTAAATTGACCTTTTCTAGGACAAAATGTAATGGTTTTAAACTATCAAAGGGCCAGGAAAGGACGGGGTGTTTTGAGGACACCAGGCACTGCTGGTGAGGAGACACTCTTTGCCCAAAAACGGAAACCTAAGACTAGACAGCACCTGAGCTTTTTAGTGGAACACTCAGGAGTTGTCATGGGCTGCAGTGTTCACAGAGCAGTCCTCAGAGACACCCCAGTGTGGGCAGCAAACCAAAGGAGAGCCTGGGGGTTTCCTCCTCTGCTGCAGTTTGTGAGATGACTCCCCCTGACACCACACTCTGAAACTTGGGGAGCAGAGAGCTGGGAGCAGCCCCCCACTCCAAAAATACCATCTCCATGGCCAGTACAGTGCAGCCCTGCCCAACTGCACAGGGATGGCTCCCTTCCAAGTTCAGCAGTTAAAGGAAATTATCATATCAGGAAAGGAAACCCCCTTAACATCAATACAAGAATTAATCTGTGCATAATGCAGAGCCCTGGTGATTCTTGCTTGCAGTCATTATTTCTCTCTCATGGAAAGGCTGCTCATTTTAGACTTTATCATTCAGGCAAGAAATTACAAGATATTTGCAAAGGCTGGGGGCAATTTTGGGATTGGAGTTTTGCCATCTCACTATTAAACAGTACAAAATTTATTATTAAACAGGTGGAGTTGAGTATATGGGTGATCAGAACTTTTTTGAGGTACCATTTAGAAATACCATTCCTATCACCACTGAAAATTGTTCCACAACAAAATTATGTTTAAAAATCTACATCTGATTTGTGATGCATTCAGAGCATGTTTGAACTGTGGTGCCATCAGATAAGCAAAAAATTCCTGACAACTGGTGGATATGTGGATATTTTAACAGCAGAAATAAAATTTGAAACTGCCAGCCATCTCTTTGGTGATGATGTGAGGCAGAAGGGGCCTTTGAAACCAAATTCTGTAAAGTTTGGTGATGTGGTTGGGACATGGATGGAGGCACCAGGTGGTGCTGGGAATGTGAGTCTGGAAGGAAACCTCTGTGTTTGAGCATTTTTGGAGAAAGGTTTTAAAGAGTTATTCCAGATAGCACCACACATGCTGCAACTGAGGAATCCCAGAGTCATTCCAAGGAAGCCATCTGGAAACTGGGCCTAATCACAGACTTCTGCTCATAAATGTTTGTGTGTGTTTACTCACCCCTGAACCTGTTCTGCAGATACCATCAGCAATTAAGCCCCATCCTGCCTTCCTGCTCTGAGGCTGCCTTTGCTGGCCAGGCTCTGGGGAAGGGGAGGCAGGGGCTGCTCTTGGTGCTGCTGGGTCACAGGTTCCCTGCTCCACGACCTCCTGGCTGCTGCTTGTGAGGCTGGTTGGGGTTTGCTGCAGGTGTGTCCTGGCACAAACTGCAGCTCCATATCCTCTGCTTGTTCTTGTGGTTCTCCTGGGGATTTGGGGAGGCAATCTAGCCTCTAGTCCAATTGTTGTGGGAGCTTAATTATACTCAGATTCATGCTAGAGGGGAAAAAAATCTCCCACCAGAGCAGCCAGGATTCAGGATTGCTTCCATGGGAGGCTCCTGCTGCCCCTGGGCACCTGCCAGCTGAGGGTCCTGCTAGGAGAGGGAGGAGGAATTGTGCAGCCTTAAACAGACACTCTGATAAATCCCCTTGGGCCATTCAGCCTCCAATCTACCCATGAAAGGGTTAATTGCATCTGGCTTCTTGGTTTTGGGTATTAATGGGTGTTCCATCTCTCCTCCAAGGTGTGGATGGGAAGATCCCAAAAGAAAGTGGTTTTTAATTAGAGATTTACTTAAACCCTTGTATGCAAAAGTGCTGATTCAATTCCATTCTGCTTGGGAAATATGAAAATCACAATTAAATCCCTATACAAATCTTATGGTGGGGGATTAAATGCTCTCTCTCTCCTTGGATTTAAACTGCAAATACAAGGTTCTGGTCTAAATGGGGTAGAAAAGGAATGTGATCCCCAGTGAATGGTTACTGGATCTTGGTCTGTCTCATGGGCATGTGCACTTCTCTTGCTCACCAAGGTTTGATCAGGAATGGGTGTGGAAGGTAGAAGCTGCTGACATGTTTAAGTCCCTGTGCTCTTGCAGTGTGTACATGGTGCCTCCTCAGCAGCTTTGCCAAGCTGTGAGGCCAAAAGCACCTTGGTCACTCCTGCAGCTCCTTCCTCACACACACTGGTGGCAGCTGATGCTGGAACAAGGAGCACGTGTCTTTTCCTTAAAAATGAGAACAGGACTTTGCTCTCCTGGTGCTTGGCAGCTGTATCCAGAGATACTCATCTGAGCTTGGGCTCAAAGTGAGGGCTGCCCAGGGGGATGGTGCCCAAAGGGATCCTGCCCAAAGGGATCCTGCCCAGAGAGATCCTGCCCAGAGAGATCCTGCCCCAAGGGATGCTGCCCACAGGGATGCTGCCCACAGGGATGCTGCCCAAAGGGTTGCTGCCCACAGGGATGCTGCCCACAGGGATACTGCCCACAGGGATGCTGCCCAAAGTGATGCTGCCCAAAGTGATGCTGCCCACAGGGATGCTGCCCAGAGGGATGCTGCACAGGGGATACTGCCCAAAGTGATGCTGCCCAAAGGGATCCTGCCCAGAAGGATCAGCATGGGATCAGCTCCCAGCCCTGAGCAAGAGGTCCCTCTGGTGGGGATCTCCGCTCCACAGCCAGGCCGGAGCAGCACCGGCCCCTCTGCGGCCCTGGGCTCCCCACGGGCTGGACACAGCGGGTTTGTTCCCCTGACCCCACGGCAGGCGAGGGAAACCTCCGCTCCGGGAAGGATTCCCCATACCCTTCCTTGCCGGTCCTTGAGCCGCTCGCTGGCCTGGGCTGGGTGCACATCGCGGCTCGGCTTCCACAAAGGCAGGACCTGCCCAGGAGCCCCGCCAGGCTCTGTCCGAGGGCGCTGGGGCTGGCAGCATCCCCTCCCTCCACACAGGGGCTGCTCCAGAGCGGGGCACGGGGCTCGGCAGGGTGAACGCCCCGCACTCTCCGAATGCGGTTTCCTTAGCGATAAAACAACCCGAGACGACAACCAGGACACCGGGCTTGTTTGCCAGGCTGAAAGGAAGAAACCCACCAGGGAACGGTTTGCTTGCACTGGAAGAAGCAGCTGCTGGCAGCTCAGAAACAAACCCACGGCGGAGGTCAGCGGGGAAGGTTATCCCCGCTTGCCGCAATCACCTCTCCCCGCCTTGGGACACGCTTCGGGCGAGCTTCGAGGCTGTGCTTTTCTCGCTTTGTTTATGGTTTCTGTGATGTCCCACCCTGTGTGCGAGGCTTGGCAGCCCTGCAGGGCAGGGCAGGGCAGGGCAGGGCAGGGCAGGGCAGGGGCGGTGGGAGCTGCGGACAATGCAGGCACGGGCTGCGCAGCGCGCCGGCCAAGGTCACCCATTGTTCGGCGAGTATAAATAGCTGCGCTGGAACAACGCAAAGCCCAGCCGGGAAATCAAAACTTGATATCTTCTTCAGCTCCGGAGTGAGGAAAGTGGAACAAGTCACCAGGAGAGAAAAGAGAGTCTCCAAGAATGCCCTGTCCGCAAAGCAGATCTATAAAACATAACCATGTTTTATAAACTTTATAAAGTTATGCCTGAATTTCCTGGTCGTACCAGTAATAAGATTTTTCCCCCTGCAAACTACAAATCTGCTCTCAGCAGAGATGTAAAATTAGTGTTTTCCCCTGTTATAAATAAATGTGATATTTGTATGTCACAAATACAAATGATAATGTCACTTCAGGTTCAGAAAAAAAAAATCAAGTTTCTATTTGATAAATTTTTAGGTACAAGAATTCCATAGTGATTTAATTATTTTTTTCAATAGTATGGATACACCTTAGCAAAATCCTCACTGTATTCATCCCTTGAGTGAAGGTTCTGGTTTTGCTACTTTGGAGAAGGACTGGCTCTGCAGGGCAGCTGTCTTCACCAGTGCAGGTTCAAGGACATCAAAAGTGAAAATATGCTTGTTCAGTGGCTTCTGGTGCCCACTTGCAGCCTGCTCAAGGAGCTCTGTGGTTTCAATCTCATCCCAAACGATCTTGTCTAACAGGGTTAATCCCTCTCTAAACCCTTATGTGATACTGTCTGGCTCTGGACAGTCCATGTCACCCAACATGAGGGGCTGGCTTTGGGACACTAGCAGAGTAGGATATACCTTTTGATTAGTAGGGTTCTCCTTTCAGAAAACAGACCTGAAATCAGCTTAATTCAAACAGAAAAAAAGTTGTATATCTAGTCATGCCCTACCACAACCCTCATTTCTTCATTTGGGAGTTTCACTTGAAAATGAGTATCACCCTAAAACCTATCCATGCTTTGTAAATCATGTATGCATTGAAGGAAAAAGGCACCACAGATAAATTTTCAATTAGGTAAAGGGCAGACTGTATGTGCAGATCCTAAACTGGCTGAGAAAAAGGCAGTTTTAGAGAAGCTGTGTAAAATTAATGTCTGTTGTTTTGATAGCGTGAAGTACTTTCATAGGTCTCAGAGTCCTTATCCCCTTTCATTGTGCACTTTTCTTTCTTCTATTAAAGCACTTATTGTTTCTAGAAACTGACTGAAAGGCTGGACTTGCATGTCCACTCTCCTTGTGTCACAGTTATTTAACTGTTTGTGCCTCCCTAGCTGGATTGTGAAGTGATGAGACAATGGTCCGTGCCATTTAGCATTGATGCTGCTGGGATCACATGTGTGACCAAACAGAAAGCTGTGCACTTCAGCTTCAAATTCTGTTTGCAAGAAAACTGCTCTGAATTGTGCTCTGGAGTGCTCTGATTGTATTAATGACAGCATCACTGCATCTTACAGCTCCAGTGCATGTGTTAGTTTATATCTCGTCCTCCTCTGCCTTGTGAGCCTAGAACAGATATAATTACAGCACATCTTTCCTTTTTAAGTTTCCTGCTGGGATATTTTCTGCTTGAAATCAATGCCTGCCACTGTGCCTGTGAAATTTCCTGAGGAAGTAGTTTAAATGGTGCTGTAAAAACCAGGACTGATTTAGTAAGCAGGAGCAATCCAACATTGTTTCCAGAAACCATTGCACAGAGGGAAATGGAGGGCAGAGGGGCTGGGGACTTTGTGCCCATCAGCTGCTGGTTGCACTGCTCTACAAATACCTGCATGGGAAGGAAAATAAGGGAGAAAAAGGAATGTGGATACGGAACAAAGCAGATGCAGGACATCAGGAAGGATTGTGTGTTCTTCAGAGCCACACAGGAAGGGCTAATGAAACAAGGGAAACAGCATCATAGCTTCAAACTGCTCTACTTGTAGAAGGTGTCCTCATCTCTCATTAGCAAATCTAGAGTTCTGTTGTGGGAAATAACAGAATAATTCCCTTTTTCTATCCTCTGACTGTCTCCTGTCTCATGTTGGGATGCACCCAGCCCAGCAGCAATTGTTTGCAATCCTGACCTTTGATGCCACACACTTGGCACCAGCAGCAAGAGGGAGAGTGAGCACTGGCCAGCTGGGAGAGGCCCCCAGCACTGCTGTCCCTAGGGAGCACAAAGCCAGGCAATAAAGACCTGTCTCTTCCTCTCCTGCCATTCTTCCCTTGCTGTTATGTTCCCAGGAACAGAGGGTGCCCCTTTGGTAAAATCTGGGGGTGGTGCTGCTCTCTGCACACTCACAGCAGCACCTCTGATGGGGCCAGGCTGCATCTGGGAGCACTGCCAGGCCTGGGGAGGAGGGGTAGACATCACCTCACTTTGAACTCTCACACAGGTGCCAGGCTGCTGCCCTGGGGATGCTGGACTGGAGCTGGTGCTCTGGAGGGTCCTTTCCACAGAGAGCTGTGGTTGGCACTGCCATAACATCCCCCTCCTAAGCACCTGAGCCTCTGTGCTAAGAGGTGTTTGAACAGCTGGGTGTGAGCATTGGCACCCTGCTGCAAGGCTGCCAAAGGAGCTGGTGTTTGGGGTGGAAGATTAGAGCAAAGGGCATTTCTAGAGTTATGGATATGTTTTACATCAATTCACCATCAGATGGAGCAGTTCTGGAAGCAAAGACCAGAATTGTTCCACTTCCACTTTGCCTGAGGCCAGGATAAGCAGTGCTATAGCATCCCACTTTCAGATCAGTGAATCTTCAATTATTTGAGAGCATACCTGTGGGGTAAAACAAGTGGGCTCACAAGGCACTGTCAGTAGTCAGTCTCTTGGGAAGTGCAAGAGGCAGCTTTCAGTTTCTTCTTGCAAAATAAAAAAAATAAAAATAAAAAAAAAAAGGAATTCAGCCATTCAGCCTGGAGACTGAGTGCTGCATGAGCGTGGGGCTGGCAGTGACTGCACCTCATGGGGAGCTGTGTCTGCAGGGAGGAAAATGGGAAAGGCTGTGCTGGGTCATGGGAACTGCAGCAGCTTGGGGCGAGCACAGAAGCTGCATAGTGGTGTTTCAGCTGAGGTATTAAAGCAGTTCCCCAGTGAGTGAGCAGCACAGTGAGGGTTTTCTGTGCCTCAGACACAGATCTGTCCTGTCTCACCTGTGACATCACCCTGATTTTGTTCCTGTGGACATTGGTTCACTTGAGCCAGGCTGTGCTGCTTTGCTCCAAGAGCAATAATCAGCTGCTTAGGGCAGATAATCAAGCTGTGTTGCAGAAAATCACTTAGTATTTACTTTGACACTGCAAGAGTAGTACATAAATAAATGCCTCTATATTTAGGCATTGGTCCATCAGGGGAAGTTTGCTGGAATGGGGTATCTGAACTGTGTGAAGTGCACAGTGAAGTGGGGATAAATTCTGGCTGAAGAGTGGAGAGGAATAAAAAGCTTGGATCTTGAGAGACTGAAAATATCCCTTTGCCCCTGGAGACCTCTGGGGAGAAGAGAAAAAGAGTATTTTTCCTTCCAACTGTGTAACTCCAGTTCTAGCAAGGCACAGGCTGTTGACAGCACACTGTCTCCATCAGCATGAGTGCTTCACAGAATTACACCTGCTGACTCCTCTGAATAAGAGGAATTAAATGAGGTACATTAAAGCCACGTTTCCTTGCCATGAATTTCCAGGAGCCAATAATGCTGTTTTGGCAAGTTAATCTGGCAGTCCTTGTAGTGATGTCTTTAAAGGGTAATTAAAACCACTTGTTTTTTTCTAAACAAAAGACTGACCCAAAGATTTTTGTGAATAATGACCTGAGTTAAAAGACTTGGTAAACCTGCTGTTGCATCAGGTGGTACCCCACCATCCTTATGATGCTGAAACAAACATCCTGATGATGCCTGAGTGTAGGACAGCACCTAATTGTCTGGAGTTTCCCCAGGCATTCGCTGCCTTCAGCAGCTCTCCTGCCCCTGGTGTGCCCCATCACCACAGGCATGTCAGATTTGATATCACTTCTTGGTGGCAGACAGCTGTAGGTGTTAGGGGTAAAATCCTACCCAGCTCTGAGCACCCACCAGACCTTTTTGAAGTGAGTTGCATTCCTCTCCCTCCTCCTTGCAAAGGCTGCTACAGCTGGGATGCAGACAGGGAAACATGAACCAGCCCAGCCAACACAAGGGGATGACAACCTCCCTCACATCACCCAGCCCTGCCCCCTGTAAATCCACTCAGCTGGTTTTCGCCAGGAAATGAAAGCCAAGCTGAGGCCTTGATCCAAAACTTGGTCCCAGGCTGTGTGGGAGAGTTTGTATACGAACCTACAAAGGACAGACTGTTTTGTTTGGGAGGTTTTTTGATGGCTGGTTGGTTCCCCTCCTTCCCCCCAGTCAATTCATTTTAGGTTTCACAAACAATATTAAGCCAATAATGTCTGTGCCAACAAATGGTGATACTAATCCTGCTTCCTGATACTTGCAACCCTGACTGTTTGTCTGGGTGAGCAATTTGTGTCAGTTGACTTCTTCCCTGCCTCCCAAATAACTCCCACTGTTGGGAAGCCCTCTGCCCAGGCAGGCTGGGAACAGCTCTTCCAGCTGCCAGTGCCAGTGGTACCCCAGCTCCTCTGTGGAACTAGCATCACCCTGCAGGGACACCCACCTCTGCCCTGTCTGCTGGGGAGAGGGGCTAAGCACATACTGACATGGATACTGGGATGGGAGCTTGGGTTTAGCATGAGGGGAAATAATGGGGAGGGCACTGCACATGACAACTGGTTAATTTTCGAGCAGCCTGCAGCTATTTTAGTTACAGTCTCTTTTAAGGAGATCAACACTGAGGGCAAATTCCTTCCCAGATAAATCATGCTCATTCCACATGCACGAGAAAGTGGGGAATTTTGTTTTTCAAGTGGCTGCTTTGCATGTTTTCTGGCTGGCAGTGTGTGTGCCAGTGCCAGTGCTGGGTTCACTGAGGGGAGTTTCAGCCTCACGTGATGCTCATGGGATAACACTCCCTAAGATAACACTCTGAAAAAGCACAGGATTCTTTCAAAAATCCTTTTAGAGAAGGTGCCACCCCTGTGCTCTGAATAATCTTTTGGGCCTTGGAATAAGTTGTTTTTTTGTTTAGAAAGGAAGGGGAAGAACAGCTCTAGGGCACAAGCTGTTTTTCCTTTGCCTTGACAGGCTTGTTCACATCCTAACCTTGGGCAGCTGCAGCTCCTGCACTCCTGCATGCCCTTTGGATGCCCCAGCCCTTGGGATGCCCCAGGCAGGGCAGGCAGCCAACATCAACACTGGTGCTGTGGCCACCTCCCTGCACAGGACCCAGCTGTTTCCCAAGCCACTTCTGCTCTGAGCTCTGCTGCTCACCTGACCCTGCTCACAAGGCACAGCAGGGGCTCCACAAGATCCCACAGGAGATCAGGGAGGCTGGGAGGGCTGTGGTGGTGAGCACTGAGGCTGGAGATGCCTGCACCTCCTCTCTGGGACTCTGAGCATCACCTCCTTGCACCTGGTAATGACAGATGAGGAAAAGCTTCAGCCTCCTTAGAGCTCCAAGATTTCACTGCAAATACCTTGGTGTAGGAAAAGAATGGAGGACCTGACCTTTCCTGTTCCTTCAGGCAGCTGTAGCTGAGTGTGGAGGTTTTTTCTCTCCCATCTGTCAGCTGTGTGCACAGAAAACAATGAATTCCCAACTGCACACACAGAGGAAGCTCCATGCCTTCCACCAGGACCAT
The DNA here is from genome assembly GCF_029582105.1 of Oenanthe melanoleuca. Lineage (NCBI taxonomy): Eukaryota > Metazoa > Chordata > Aves > Passeriformes > Muscicapidae > Oenanthe > Oenanthe melanoleuca. The sequence goes on along the minus strand of NC_079347.1, from coordinate 11,544,953 downwards.
TCATGGAGATAATTCCTCTGGAGATACTCATCAACACCATGAACATAAACACCACCAATATTTGTCTATTTTATCTAGTGAGATTTATCTGTCTTTTTTTTCATAGTTGAGCCATGTCTTGGCTCTAACTCAGTTGTAAACATGGCTTAAATTTTCCACGTCTGTTACTCTGAATGCAGAAGAATGAAGATGTTTTTGCAAACTCCCTTTAATGCTAAAAGAATTAACATGTTTTAGTTGTCAGAAACAATGCTGGTAATTTCCATGTGGTCTGCACAGCTTTGTACTGTACAAGGAGGCCAATATTGCCTTTGGATGCTTCTAAAACTCCTTGCATCTTGTATTTGGTTTATAAAATTATGGCAGGCACTGTGAAGGTGACTTCAGTAAACCACTTAGTCTGTTACACTGGCCCAAGGCTCATTTGAGTCTCTAGCCAAAGCAGTGGATTTGGCACACATTAAAATCTAGAGGTTTTCTTACATTTGCATAAACAGCTCTAGATTTGAAGGCTGAACTGAATTGTCTTTGGAGGAGTCAAAAGCATGTTACCTGGGGGGGATTTAGCCCCTCCCCATGTGTCTCAGGACCCTTGCACTTTGTGTGAGTTTTTAATTTTACATGAACAAACACCAGCTGAAATGTTCAGCTCCTTGCAGTGGATAACAGCATCTCTAAGAGGAAATGCTGCAGAATTGTTCCTACATTTTTCAGTAGCTCCTGACCTTAAGCCAGGTCTTGTTTCTGTATCTGGCTCCTTTCTTACCAAGAATCTGAACATCCAGGCAAACTCAGCCAGACCAAGTGAACTTAGGGCTCCTTGGCTGAATTCTGCCTCTTGACTCTGTCATTTGGTTCACTGGTGCTTGCTGGAAATGCACTTTCCATGAGCTCTTCTGACTCATGAAAGGGCTCTGATTTCCTGATGTGTGTTGTGCATGTTAAACTTCACAAGCAGATCCCACTCTGGGCAGCATCTGCTTTTCCCAGTCCCAGCCCTGCTGCAGCCCTGGTATTGTTTAACATGAATCTGAAGGCCATGTGTGTTTGTCCCTTCCACAGATAATGTCACTTCTGTTAAGAACCACCATGTGCTTTTTGTTTTGATCCTTTTTCCATGTGCTTGGGATGTACTTGGGGTCATCTTCACTGCAGGCTGAAGATCACATACAGGGCAGTGAGTATTTATTTGCTGGATTTACATGAAAGGTGTTGACTGCAGTTGCAATGAGTAGTTTATGTCACTGGATTTGATGATAAACTATTTTCTTTGCTAGCTCTTATTGCTGTGAATTTCCTTTGTCTAGAGCAATAGGATGTTCAGAGATAAATATAGGGCTTCTGTTTCACATAGCAAGTCTGGAAATTTTATTTCCACATGTTCACAGACTGGCCTTTTATTTTCTTTTGGGTTGGATTTTTTGTTGGTTTTGGTTGTTTTGGGCTTTTTTTCTCCTTGAGTTTCAGTCTGAATGTTTCATGTTTCAAATACCTGCATGGATTTGAGACCTTGCATGGAATTGCCAATAGTTCTCTTTTCCCATAGATATTTGCTCAAAAATAAGGATTTGGTACATATTCTTTTTCAATGTGCATAGATGGGGAGGCACAGACTAAACCTACAGAGAATATTGAAGTGGGCTGGTTATGGGGAGCTGCTTTTAGGGTAATTATGTTTTCCACATCCCACCCATGAAAAATATTCCCAGTGACAGGTCACACATGACCAGAGATGTAACTGGTGTCGGCTGAGCTCTCCCAAGAAAAGCCAGAAATGCTGTGGTCTATCAGAAGTACAGAGATACTCAAGGAAAATCTTCTTTATCTGAGTTTCTAATTGGAATTTCTGTGGTGCCCTTCTCTGAACAAATGGCTGCATGGGCCTGTGGCAGGCAAACCCAGGGTAATGCTTTCAATATGTGTTTTTGAAAATCTCTTTGGACCCCATCTGTTGCTATCAGCGCTTTTAATACCCTTAAAAATCAAATTCTAGAAAATCAGCTTCTGAACTTTTCATGCTCTTGAAAACCTTGCTGTGTATCATGGAGTCAAATGCTCTGTTGAAGTGCAAGTCTGTTCAGAATTCAGTTCCAAGGGGTGGAGGAATTCCTGGTAGTGCAAACAGGCACTGCTGGAGGGCAACCACTGCCCCTCCATGGCTGCATGGGCCTGGCTGAGCCCAGGGATGGCACATTGGTGACTCAAAGTGCTGGTTAGTCATAGCCTGGTGGGGAATCCAGTGAGATGTCCTGGAGGATTGCACTAGATAGGATATTCTCCAAACATGGCAAGAAAAGAACAGCTAAAACAACAGAGAATTCAATGCATGCCTTAATTTAACCATGCCTTAGCAACCCTAGCTCTGTATTTTCATGACAACTCCATACATATTTTGAGAACAATCACTCCCAGCCATTAAACTATCAACTATGTAGTCAGTGTAACAAAATAATTCATAAACTGATGGACTAAGTGCCAGGAAAAGATGTGATCAAGCAGTCTCATGATACTCCAGAGAAATACTGTCTTGCTCCAATGTGCATTTGAGTTTATTTTTTGTTAAAAATAGATGGAGATGAACATAAACTGAACACAGTAAATGTCTGAGATAACTGACAATGAAATGCTGGGGCAGCTGAAATTGCAGCACCAAGGAAAAGCATTGTAAGATCCTACACTCTGATACTAAGTACAACTTGTGGGCTCAGCATTATTCTAGGTTTTGCTCTGTATTTCAGTGACCTTGGCCAAATGTGACCCTGGAGTTCTCCATCCACTGCCCCCTCAGGAGCACTCTGCAGGGTTTGAGACTCTCAGCTGCAGCAGTCTCACAATGGCTCCTCCTTACAGGAGTGGAATGAAGCAGCAATGCCTGGGGCTCCTATGGAATGACCTACAAGTGGGAGGATGGTTTGTCACTGGCTTCTGTGCCCAGAAAGCTTGGGACCATCCAGTCAGGGCACACAGGTCTCTGTGATCCTGTGTCTTGGGCATTTTCATGGTTAATAAGGATGAATATTACTTGATTTCTGAGGGATTTCCTAAATATTTCCTTGGTAGTTTTTACCCCAACTTAATCTCCAACATCTTTCCTTAAAACTTAACTGCATTAACTTCTCCTTGCTGACAATTCCCTGGGAGTCTGGCTATGCAGAATGAGCTCACTGTGTGCTCTGCATCCCCAAACAAAAGAGGTCTGGTGCAAATGGGGGGCACACTGGGGCACCCTGATGTCCCACTGGCCACGAGTGCCCGTGCCACAGTGGCCAGCCCAGCCCCAGCTCCGTGGCCAAGCAGGGCTGCCTGTAATCCAGATGTCTGACCTCCTCACCCTCCTGGCAACTCTGAATGTCCTTTCCTGTCAAGTTCTGCAGGGTTTTATTTTCCTTTCTTTTCCCAGTCTCCAACTGCTGGTTATTATCATTATTAGGCATAAATGGTCTCTTTCACACTCCACGAGGCGAGTGCTCCTGTGAATGAAGCCTGACTAGCGTGAAAGGGTTTGCCTGGTGATACTGCACAGGATTCAGACAGCGCCTTGTAACTAAATTAATAAGAGAAAGAAACATCATGAACACATCCCCTTTCATAAGTAGGGGATTTTCCCATAGGCGTGGATCAAGAATGTATCCCATATTTTTGCAAATGAAGAAAAAAGACCGAAGTGAAGCCATTTCCTTAGGATGAGGAAGCTATCTGAAGTGCAGCTGGGAAGAACATTTCAAAAACTGAGTAGTGGGAAAGTACAAAGATAACACTCCAGCTCCCAGCTCAAATAAAGAGTTATTTTCCAGTGGTAAGTGCAATTGCCTAAAAAGAAATCTGGCAAAAGGCATCCATCTACAGAACCTGGCAAGGACAAAAAGAAAAAAATCTCTTTGCCATGGAGCAGATGAGTATTGTCCTTGCACTGCAGTTTTAATTTATTATCCATCACATCTATGCACTAAGGGCAATCTGAATGCAAATGTTGCTTTTATTTGCACGAAGGGCTGAAAATAGCTGGATGCAGGTTACAGTTACAGCATGTAGATATCAAACCTCCCCTACCCGCATCCTGTTACAATTAATGGGCTGTGTTTGTACCACCTCATGCTGCAATGCCCTCAAATATCACAAACTAAGCAGAGTCAAGCAGGATCATTACAAGGTAATAAGAGCTCTGAAGAATCCTCCTGCGTTGGCAGCATGGGTCACTCTGAGCTGGTGTTGTCCTGATTCTAAGCAAAGCCCTGTGACAGGCTCCTGCACAGAGAAAACAGAAAATACACAACCTGAGACTGAAATTCAGCAGCCTTACATATTATCGAGATTTTTCTCTGTTCCCTTAATTATGATTTTGTGCACAGCTCCTGCATCGTGGTACTTCCTTGGTAAGGCCAGGCTGATTCATTTCTACCCCAAAATCCTGTGGAGTTCATCCCTGAAAGAGCTGGTTAGCTCCTCTCCAGAGGGAGCTCCTTCTAGGCTTACATACAACCACACAACAGAGGGGTGAGCTGTGAGCCCCACCGCTGAAGAGGAAGGAGCACACATTTTTCCAAGAGAAACTGAGAGTTTTGGAAAATGCATCCCATGGAAATATCAAATACAGCATTCCATGATCAGAGGTAGGTTCAAACCAACCTCACAGACCTTTAAGACCCACAAAATTCAGATGCAGAAAGCCCCCAGCCTGAACTGCTGCACCTTGCAGAGTGCAGGGATTTCCAAAGCTCCCAGTTTTGGGTGTGCTTCATCCACTGTCTCATCCTGCAGAGGTATCAGGACATGTCTAATCCCTAAAAAAAAAGTGGGCATCAGGGTCATTTAGAGAGATTCCCCTCCTTTCCCTTTCCTTTGTTGGAGTAGAATGAAGCTGGATGGACTGTTGTTTACAGTCCCTTACAGTGGGCTCTTTTACTGCCACTGCCACAAATGATGTCATTTGTTTAGCGGGAGACTGACTATTAGAAATGCCAAATGTAATTAGGATCTTTCCTTTCAGTTGGGTTTCACAAACACTGATAGTGAGAAATGGCTCCTACCTTTTGAACTTTCAGACTAGCAGTGGGATCCTTGCCCTGAGAGGGCTCTTGGCTCGGGTGAGAAAAATTTCACACGGTATTTGCAGTTCTCCTCTGAATTTGGAAAGTTCATAAGCTTTCAGCTGGGAGTGATGTCACTGGAAATAACTCCTCTCCTGGGTGAAAAAAAACCCTCATTAACCACTGGAGATTGTAGAGCTGCCTGTCTCAGGTCCTCCAAGTCTGGGAGGAATGGGGCTGAGCCTGGCCAGATGCTGCCAGCTGGTTTGGAGCCAGCTACTGGGATCCTACTCCACCCATGACACTTAGAGAGAAACAAAGGGTGTAAAGGGTGTGTTAGGGACAGGAAGAGGCGTGGTGCTTGTGACTGTACTCCAGCTATTCTCTACTGTCAGAAGCCCCCTGAGGGAGGAGGCCAGGGAGGAAGGCCAGGAGCAGATGGCATTAATTTAGCACAGCCCAAGGCTGCTGCACAATATGCAGAAGCCTGGTCCTTGTTTAGAACCACCCTAAAAACCTGCAGCCCTGTTCTTGCAGGCTGCCCTTTTACCCATCATGACAGGAGAGGAAACTGGGCATCTGAGCCAGTCCTGAAATTCACCCAGCAAAGATCGAGGTGACATCAGTCATGATGTTGTGAGCATGCAGGGAAGCTCCAGGGGCCCATCAGAGCTTGCTAATGTCAAAGGAAACCTTTCAATGGACTTCAACAGGCTGTGGATCAGGCCCCTGGTTTGTAATTATGGGCACACATGGTTCCTCTCCTTGCTTTTCTGACCAGAGATGGTAAAAGTGTGCACAGGAAATCTCTTCAATGGCTCTGGCTGTCCAAGCACCTTTCTTCCCCTGACAAGAGGAGTGTGTGACCAGAGTAACATGACACAGACACTTCTAGACTTATGGCATCTGCTTCATTGTGATTCAGTTTCAGCACACTCAGCATGAAGAATGCACTCACTACAGCAGCTGGCACTGCTGAGCTCTGTGCTGTCCAGCCCTGCCCTCTCCTCTCCCCTTCTTCAGCAAGAGGCTGCTTCTCAACCTGGTGTTGACTTAACTGTAGAATTTACAACCAAGAAAACCTTAAAGGTCCATTTTCTGTATTAGGTCCTATCTGCTCTTCTGGGAAGACAAAAGCAGGTCACCCAGCAGAGCCCAGCCTGTGACTGGCAGCTTTGTCTTGATGTGAAGAAGTTTAACCCAAAATGTTTTTGCTGCCTGTGATTCTACAGCTCCATGCTCTCCTCAGACTGTTTCCTTCATCCTCCAGAGTCCTCCCACCATCTCTTCCAGGGATTTTTGTGCAGGTTATTTGAGGATAGGAGCACTTGAGTGAAAATATGGTGATGAAGCACCTGTGTTTTGACTATACAGTCACTCTTTTGCTGCTGGTTTTAATGTTCTGTACATTCCCATGTGATTACCTTTTCTGCATTCCCTCTCTTTTATTGAGTTTGCAAATGCAAATCAGTTCTGGGTTTTGATTAATTTTCTTCCAGCTGATAAAATGTCTGTGAGGCAGGAGGGAGCCTGAAGTCTGGTCTGCGTCCTTTATGCACACACTGCATGCAGCCAGTAATTTTATCCTGCTTTCACAATTACATCCATAACAAATAGATCAGAAAAGAAAAGCTGATTTTCTTTTGAAAAAATGGAAAAAAGGTGTTTTTTTTTCAAAATTCACAGAAAACTGGAAAAAAGAAAAGGGATCTATTATCAATATTGTGGAACTGAAAAATCCCCAAGTTAGTCTTACCTTCATGCTTAAACTTACTGAATAGCTTTTGCAAACCACAGACACTATGTGGACTTCTTAAAAGAGCAGCCTAGTTACATGGTGAAGAACCTCCCCTAAATTTCTCCTTATTTTATGTAAATGTGCCATTTTATTTCAGGGACCTTGTTATTGCTTCCTTTGGGTTTTGAGGCTAAAGCTTCCTTTCAACTCTTCCCATTATAGTAAATCAATGGCAATGCAGCTTGAGGACAGATTCAAAATGTTTTACTGCTTTTCTAAAGCTTTCTGGTATTATTTTAGTGCTATCCTTTAGTTTGCACACCTGTGGCACTGAATCCTCACAGCCATATATTTTAATCAGTTCTGGAACTTTCTCTACTGTGTCAATAGAATAATACTGTGTTACCATTCTTAGCTTATATTCCTAGTCAAGGGTCACTCATCAGAGATGTCCATTAATAAAAGGCTTGGTGCAGCTATTTAGCTGGATGTGGAAATGAGATGAATACTTGCAACAGAGTAAAAATGTCAAAGCTGACATTTTCTTGTGCTGGAAACATAATTTTATGAAAAAAATTTGAAGATTTTCAGTAAAAGGGTACCCAATGGGGTTTTGACACTGGTTTGCCCATTGCTCCCTCCATCTAAATTCTGACACATTCAGCTTTCAGAGAAATTAAAAAAGAGATAAAATTGTCACAGTTTGAGAAGAAATCAAATCCCAGGTGAAAACAATAACAATTTTTGAAAACAAGGGTAGCAAAACTTTGAACAAAGATAAAAATTCTTTGCTAGTATTTGGCTTTCCAGCCTCAGATCCCTGCAAAAAGTTTGAGAACTTAACACAGAGATGTTCTTGTTTATTGCTTCTCTCCAATCTTTCAGGGTCATTTGAAAGTTAAAACAGATCCTCCTCCTCTGGACAGTCTAGTACAGTGAAAGCAGCTTGTTACAAAACATGGCTAGGAATGTTTAAATAAAAATATGTAGAATAAAGGAAGGAACTATTCATGATGCATCACTCCTCTGACAGGCTGTGAAGTTATTTCACCCTTCAACACAAGTGCTAATGGAATCCCTACTGAGTGTTTTCATGCTTACCAGAACATTATAAAAAAAAAAAGCATAACAGAATGCCCAGTGTGCCCCTAACTATTAGCTTGGATGAGTAAGGAGGCCAAGGGAAAACAGTGGCACTGTGGGAAATATTTGTGGCAAGGGAAGGAAACAATAACTGAAAGTGATAAAAATGGATGATTCCTGCAGAACCACACACCAGCCAGGCAGCTCTTTGTGCCCCATGCAAGGAGGACAATCTGTAAGCACAACATCAATGTAGATTATGGGGTTTTTCTCTCTGCTACCATAAAGAATTTTAAAAGCCAGATTCAGATTTAGAAAAGGCCTCCAGTCAGGAAAGGAGGCCATTTTTTGGTTACATAAAAAGCCATTCAGCTTATGAGCAAGACTATGTGTGAGATACTTGTAATGCACCATTTCAATCTATTCTTTTTGGCTTTTAACTTAGCTGAGAACATGAAATGGGCACAGATGCAGTACTGCAGTGTGCAAAAGTGGGGCACTAAATGGTGCATTAACATAGAGCTGAATTCTGCTGCTGTTAATCAGGCCCTATTCAGAAGGAAACAGTGAAGTTTTGCCCACATAAAAACACATATGACTTGTCCTTTAATGTACAATAATTCATTTAAATTTACTGAATCCACTGAACTTTATGAACTCTCAGTGGTTGCTCAGGTACACATTATTGGTGAACCAGCTGTAAATGATGATTTTCTCCAAAGAAGTGATTAACTCCCACTGCTTTCTTTTCCTCTGATTCACAGCACAGATTGTGAGTGTTTCTGAAGCCTTGCGTGTCATTTGATGTTTAAATGCAAAGAACCTATGAAGAATTGTCCTGAAATATTTTCATTTACAACAAGGAAGTGAAGTTTTATGGATGTTCCAAAGCCTTTCTGTACTCAGAAGATGGGATGGTTCAACTTTGTTCTCCCTTCGCATTGATGTAGCTTCAAAACCACCCAACGGGAAGTGATGGTTATAGTGTTGTAAAACTGGTGGAAATAACAGGATTACTTTTGACTAACCACAGGGTTTTTCCTGTCAGGAATTTGAACTGCCTGAAACCATTCTGTCATCAGGTTTTTTACCTTTTAGAAGAAAGGACTAAATGATATCTTTAGGCTTATACGCAGATTATGCAAAGTCTGTGAAAGTGCTAGGGACAAAAGGCAGGCCATGGGGAGCAGCCAGCCAGAGGGACCTCTTCAACCCAAACCCAGTATTTCTTCAACTTAGAAAAAGGTGTTTTTCAGTCAGATGAAGGGCAGGACTTGGGGAAGCCATCCTACTTAGCATCTCACTGCCTGTAAATTTTTGAGCCACCAGCAGCATCAATATGCTGTAATTTGAGAGAAAACCCCTAAGTGTTCATGCAAATTTCTCAAAGTATCACTTCATTCTTACAGATATGAACTGGCCTGGAGGAGGGAAAACTCACTCTCCTTCCACCTCTCTGGGCTGGACCATCTCCCTGGGGTACATGATGGATATGCTCAAGTGTGTGTGTGTCTTGGCATGCAAAGCAGGATGTAGCCAGAATTATGCATTCTATCACCATCTGTTAAAACCAGGTGGGGCAGTGATCTTTATCTTTTCCACAGCCCATCCTCCCTACAGGGAGATATCTCCTGTTAATGGGTCATTGAGTCCCAGTGCATGACTGATAAAATTACATCATCCCACTGGGAGATGCTCCACCCAGGGGGAGGAGCCAAGCCTTTCGTACCTAGATAAAAACAGTTTTGGAACACCAGAGCAGCCTTTTTCCATTGGATGGCAGAGGAAAATCAAACCTTTCTACAGGACCACTGCTTCAACAGAACCACATCTGTCATTCCAGGAGAATGCAGCCACCATTTAATCAAACTGCTACCAACACTGTGACTGACAGAATGTCAGGTTGTATTCTGACTCTGTCAGGGTTTTGTTGTTTTGTATTGCTGCATTTTTATTTTATTTTATTTCATTTTATTTTATTTTATTTTATTTTATTTTATTTTATTTTATTTTATTTTATTTTATTTTATTTTATTTTATTTTATTTTATTTTATTTTATTTTATTTTATGTTTAATATTCCTAGTAAAGAACTGTTATTCCTATTCCCATATCTTGCCTGAGAACTCCTTAATTTCAAAATTATAATAATTTGGAGGGAGGGGGTTTACATTTTCCATTGCAAAAGAGGCTCCTGCCTTTCTTAGCAGAGACCTGTCTTTCAAACCAAGACAGTGCAGCAGCTCAGCTGCTGGTTGTACCCACAGCCACCTGCCAGTTCTTGCAGAGGTGAACTGCTCTAAACTGGCTGTGAGTCACTCAAAACTCTTGGGTTTGAATGTACCAAATTTCCTGCCTGATGTTCTCCCAATACCCATTGCTGTTCTTCAGCCAAGAATACATTTTCCTGTATGTGAAAATAATCACAGCAACGTTCACAATATAAAAATGGAAGTGTGCTACATGTCTTCAAGGTATTTTTTTCATACTGAGCCTTTGCTAATATTATTCATAGAAGTAATTGAATGAAAACCAGAAATTGTAATTTTGCTGGGCTTGCTTTTGGTCTGGTTCCATAAATACTAACAGTATTAGAAAATACTGCAAGTCTTTTATTTCACATTAATTGAAGTAACTATGACAACATAACACAATTTATTTCCTTTAACATTGAATGGTGGTAAAATTGGCATTGTTTTAGGCCAGTTCACAATTTGCATCAGAAATAACCTTGCCAATTCTGTAAGCTGGTTTATGCTCAAAATTTTCAATTATTCTTTTACTTCTTTTTAAAAGGGTTACTTCTCTGGTGAATGGATCAAGTGTTAATGACATTTGAAAGGGCTTTTTTTGAGCCACATAGGGCTTAATACAATTATAACTTTTCATTTTATTGCTTCAGTGGGGAAAAGCTGTTAATTAGAAGTGCCATGGTAAATAAAACTGCTTTTTGGCTCTTCCTACCAACTGGTTTATTCTGCTTATAAACAATTGGTCCCACTTAATGACTAGACCATACTGTATTTACTAGCTACCATCAAGCATTCCCAGACTTCATAGTTCTGTGTCTTGCATATTATGATCTCATCTCATGATACAGAATCTCTCCATTCAAGTTTATACATGACGTGGAAAGTCTCTGAGATGTACTCTGAGGTGTAAAATTAGTGTAATTCCCCTGGAATGAAAGAGACATGCCAATTTGTATCAAGTAGAGCTATGGCCCACAATGTCTCAAAGACATTTGCTTTTGTCTAGAAAACAAGCAAACAAACGTTCTTCATTTCAATGGAAAACAACACTTCTGTCTCTCCTTGCTCAAGCACAGAAGGAGATCAAAGATGGCACAAAGCCTCCTTGCAAGGCAGTGTTTCACTTCCAGACAATTAATATGATAGTATCAGGGAAATGAAAAGCTATTCCTTGCCTAGGTGTTTCCCCTGATGGACTGGAAAACTACTTGGTTTATCATTTTCTGACTTTAGGCAAAAAGGTAACTCTTATTTGCATGTTTGTCAGTTTGTGTTTGAGAGTACAAAATTTACTTAAAAACAAGCTCAGCCAGCTAAATGAAATGCCAATGGTCTTATTATCCTGAGAGAGCAAAGCACTTAAGTCCATTATTAAAATGAAGGTAATTGAATTTAAACATGTGCTTAAAGTAAAGCACAGCTAGAAATACCTCACTGAATATATGGGAGATTATTCTTATGCTTAAATGTAAGCAATCAGTGTTTTCCTAAAACTAATGTTTATAGCCTTCTATCAGCAGGTCCAACTATCCCACTAATAATACCTGGCACTAAAACCAGAAGTTTTCTGAGAAATCTGTTCAACAGCATGAAAATCAAGATGTCGCTCATACAATAAATTAGAAGAGTAGGTTTGAAACAAAAACACAAATATTAAAATCTGGGTGTGATGAGTTAGGTATAAGAAAGGCAGGAAAGAGTTTATTTCAAGCTGAATTGTGTGGCTTTCTCAGAAACAGCTCTTTGGCAATCTATAATGGAAAAACCTCCTTGCTCTACAAAACCCCAAAAGTCAGTATTTAAGGGTAGTAGGAACTGCAGAGCAACTATGACTCTCTGTGTTTATACACCCAAGATCCTCTGCATCAGGATTCAAAATTGGGGCTTGAATCAAAAGCTTGAGCCCTGAAATTGCCACTGATATATCTGACTGATTTTGGACATGTGGCATTTTCTAGCTGAGAATAATTTTCTTTGTATTTCTAATCGCAATGGAAATGCTTTCCTCTTAGAAAGTGCAATAATAAAATATTCCTCAAGTATGTTGCCATCCTTTTGAGTTGGACCAAAGAATCTCTGGCCTACATCTCTTCCACTGGTCTATAAAAATTCGTTAAAGTACCTCATGAAATACATTGTATTTTACTGCTAGCTTAGAAAAGGGGGAGAATGGACTAAAGGAGAAGTTCAACTGCTATCCCATCTCATCATTGTCAAAACTCAAGTTTTGGAAGTTGTTTTCCATTCAATGTTCCTCACAGGCACTACTAGTTCAAAAAGACTTCTTTTCCATCAAACAGAACTTTTCAAATGCCAAATGATTGTTCTGCCTGCTATCATTTTCTCTTCAGATAAAAAGCAAAAAAGCTTTTTTGTTTGTTTGTTTGTTTTTTGGTTTTTGCTTTTGTTTGTTTGTTTGTTTATTTGTTTTGTTTGGCATGAAGGGAAATTTCCCATTATTACCCAGCCCTGGTATTACTGGAAGAGACCAGATGCCTGTTTCAAGATATAACTGTCACATTTGCACATAGTGATACAAAAACGTGGATGAAAAGATGCAACACAGTTCACTCACTTGGAATCTGCACTGGGCTATGAGCTCTCATAGTCATGCTCTACCTGTCATACTGAAGTTTCACTAATTTGAGGTTTCTATTTAAATGACCTTTAATGTGGAATTCTTAGTAATAGTTTCTTAATGTAGATTAGAATAATTGATGCACTTTTCAGCTGTAAACTCAAAACTCAGAGTGTAAACTCATTACTGACTTTTTTGGAATCTTTGCTTCTGAGCCTATGTACCACCAGAGTGGTACATAAATGAAAGCAATTCCACAGTTTTTGAATAGAAGATTTTTATTCCTATTAACAGATGTGTTCATATGTGTAATTTGTGTAGATATAAAATATTTGTAAAATGGTGGAGAGGTAGAACTGGGGTATCACACAATTTAGAAAAATGAAGACCAGAATTTGTGATATTCTAGACAATAAAATATGACTGCAGTGAAAGATGAACTCCAGAATGAAAACCAGCTCTCCTGGCAGTGTGTGAAGAACATGACCCTTGCAGGTGGGATCAAAGGCCAGTGTAGCTCAGTGTCCTGTCCAACAGTGACAAAAGGGATGCCCAGAGGAAGAATGCAAGTGCTGGGAAAACAGTGATGGCATGGAATCCTCACCCACCAATGTGCAACCATGAGACTTCCAGAGCCAGAAACCAATGTCTTGTATTTAATGACTTTAACGGGCTTTTCTTTTGTGAATTTGCTGTCACCAGTTTTGATTTTTGAATTAATGTAAACTTTTAGTGCCCAAAATTTTTGGTGGCAGAAATTCCAACTTGTTATTATACTTTTTCTTCTCAAAAGCCTGTTGCTAAGCTTTCTTTCTCCAGAACTTGAAGACAAAGGCTTTTTCACCTTTTCAATCTGGGTTTTGTGCAGATGTCTTTAATATCCCTTTTCAGCTGTTTCTTTTCCAGGTGGAAGAGATTATTCAGACATGCTCTGCATGGGACACATCTGATTTTCAGATTACTCCTTTTGGCCTTGTCTGTATCTCTACCAGATGTAGCATTCCTTCCTTGAGATGGAGAACTGGCCCTCTGGAACCTGTGATGCAGGTGCACCAGGAATTCCCAGCATGGAACCAATCTTTGCTTTCTTTGCTATTGCTTTTGCGCTCCTTGGTTATCAAAAATTCATCCAATACCCACACTGAACTATTACAAAACATAGCTAGTGGGTGATAATATGTTAGATCCTGTAATCTTGGATGTCACTTCACCCCCCATGTGTGCTACTTTGCATTTATATCTGGACTGGATTTCATCCATGTTTTATTTCCCACTCAGTATGGGAAACTCATCCTTCAGTTCTTCATGCCTGTTCCTCATCTTCCCTTTCGTACATGACTTTGTTATCCACAGTTCATCGAAGTGCCTTCTCCAGCTCACCCAGTGACACACTGTGCAGCACCAATGGGACTTTTCCCTGCAAAATTCCACTTCCTTTGCTGTGAAAAGGAACTGGAAACTGCCACTCTTTGCTGCCTTTCTTTGGAGCAGGTTACACCTTTCAGGAGACCATTACCTCCTCTCTCCTGGAAGATAATCTTTCCTAAGACAAGTGGAAGGGTTGCCAGAAGCCTTTCAGAAATCCGGGTTGAATGTATCAAGAAGAATATTATCTTCCTCACACTCTGGCTGAAGCCTTCAAAGAAAACCAGCAGTATCCTGCAAAGTCTGACTTTGACAAGCCAACACCTCACCAGGGGTCTTAACCTTCCTTTCCACTGCTGGCTCAAATCTTGTCAGAACATTGATGTTCTGGGCAAGGGAACTCAAGCTTGCAGTGTGACTAAGACAAAGTTTCTCCCAAACTGGGGTCTGAGAGGGTAGAGCTGATCATTCATGCACAGCTCCAGTCATCTTCGTGAAGAGCAAGGGCTAATGATTAGCCATAATCATAATAATTTCATTATTTTAATAATAAATGTCTTGATTCTGCAAGCATATAATTGCATATATTTGATTTTCTGTTTAAAGTGGTTCTTCTAGGGGGTGCAGCTGGTTAAACTGTTCCTGTTAACTGGACTCTGGAACCTCTGTGAGCTCTGTTGTCAACATGAGTAATTAGTTTTTATTGTGTTTAGCTCAGTAGATACACAGAGAATGACCTGTCCTTTGCAGACCTGAATTCTCATTTGCAAATGTTACTCTCCATTTCTGCCATCTTGGTTACACACACAGAGCAGTAAAATGCAAACACAGGCCTGGTATAAAGATAATTCATTATAATTTTTACATGAAAAGCACCATTATCCCAACTAAACTTCCCAATTTTGAGGTGTGTTTGTTGATGTGAGCATAGACACAGCTTGTGAATACCTTAAATATGTGTATACATGTGTATTTGTAAGTTTTACATATGCATATATGCATTTATATCCATAAAAACCTCAGATTGTGCCTATTCTTTTTGTGCAGAGAGACTTAATGCAAAGAATCTATAGACCGTGATTGCAGTTCCCGTTTTGCAAACTAGATAAATTAATCACCAAAAGGGATCAGCGTGCTCTGGCAAAGCCAGGATTTACACGGCAAAGTCCAGGGATTGTAGGAAAGGCACGGCACAGAAGATGGCTGCGTCGCACCGGGGCGAAGGGCGATATTACAGGATGGAAGAAGGAAGCAAACCCAGACCCGAGACACGAGTTTTGCAGAAGGTTTCTGTAGCGGGACGCGGATTGTCCGCCGGCAGCTCGGGGGTGTCACCGCCCCGCTCCCGCACGGGACACGGAACAGCGCGCCCTTGGGAGACAGTGACAATGCAGGGGGAGAAAATGGAGCTGCACTAATCGCTGGAAGGTAATCATTCCTTACTGCTTTGTTTTGTTGGGTTTTTTTGTTTGTTTGGGTTTTGTTGTTTTGGTTTATTTTTTACGCGAGCCTGCCGGCCGCTGCTTTTGTCACGCCTTGAAGTGCGTTGTGCAGCAGGGAAGGAGATCCGCGGAGATGGCGTCACTTTATAAAAGTTTCCAGATTTTACAGATCTTCTTGGGTTTGTTGTTGTTGTTGTTGTTTTTTGGTTTGTTTTTGTGGTTTTTTTTTTTTTTTTGGTTTTTTTTTTTTTTTTTTTTGCTGTTTTTTTTAGGAGAGGGGGTTGTACTATTCGTAATGCAAGTGGGCGATGTGGCCGAGATCTAAATATACCCCTGTGAAAACAGAACCCCTGAGATAGCGACACCGATAGCTGGAGGCTATTGTTAACTTCTGGGATTCCAATTAAATCCGCAATGTTAAATATTTATTTAATTACTGTCGAGAGAGCAGGAATTCTCGTAGGCTCCACTAATGGAGTCAGAATAGTGCAATAGGGGAGAGTTTTTTCTCCCGGCCCCCCCAATCACCCCCACTTCCAAATCTAAATAGCTGGGTACAAGTACAGGCTGACATAAGAACACTAAAGGGAAAAAAAAAACCTTTCAGCTTTGTTTTAGGAGTTATATTTCAGTTGGGTAAGCAAACTATATTGCATGTATTTTTCCATACCATCAGCTCACTCCAAACATAACATTCCAAAGGATAAAATCTGTTATAAAATAAAACTGACTTTGTGACAGCTGAACTTCTATGTGGAGTCTAAAAATTATCTAAAAGCGCCTCAAGAATCCTAAATGTCATTCCCAAGATGTGGCAAATTGTAATTATGGTTGTGAACTATTTTAGTGGCAGTGCCTTACACAGGGCCCAGCTAAGCAGCTGGAGCATGTATTAATTTTTTTTTTGCCCTTTACAGTGTTACATATGAAGGTGTTCAGACAACAATAATGCTAATTTGTTTCAGATTAGAAAAAAATGTAAACAAATTGAGAATGTGTTGTTTGCTTTTTGGTTTTCCTTCCTGTACTTCCTTTTAAAACGTGTGTCATAGGGCAGTGCTTAAATAGTGCAAGAAGACTCATCAACAGTAAGACAGTGAGTGAGAAATAACATTAACATTACTACACTACTCTTTCATTATTTTCTTATCTTACTGTTTTTTCCAAAAACATTTGGGTTTAGAAGATGATCAGGTTTCCTCTTCTCCTAACAAAAAAACAAAACAAAACAAAACAAAACAAAAAACAAACAAACAAACAAACAAACAAACAAACAAAACAACAAAAAATGAACAAGAAAAAGAAAGAAAAATAATTTGGTGGAAATTTTGGTAAGAGAAAGCAAATAGCTTGCAACACACTGTCCAAAACCTACAGTGTACTACACTATGCCCAAAAGCACTTTAATTTACAATAGACATTATTATGTTTGTATATGCAGATCTTGATATAGTAGAGGAAATTATTAAACCAAACTATTTGGTCATGAGGCTGGAAAAAAAAAATTGTGTCCCTAAGTCTGCCACAAAATTTAAATGCAAGTTATAAAGGCTCAGCGCCCTGTAACTTGGTGACTCCGTTGGAATTACACCCAGAAGGAGAAAGTCAGGTCCTGTCAGTTTGTACATGAGAAAGCCTGAGTGCTCTGCACTGCCATCACTAATTGTTTTGTGTTGGGAAATCCTGAGGTGATAAAACGGCTGTTAGAAAGTTGGCTTGTGAGTAATTAAGTGTAGGTCTAGCTATTAAAACCTGATTTGTTACTCATAGGTTACACTCACCCGTGTCACCTTCTCTCAAGATACAGATAAACTCAGTGTTCTTTTCACTGGTCCAGGCCAAAAGTGGCAGTGTAATGAATGGGGAGATGTCAGCTCTGGGTATGGTTCACACATACACAGTGGGAAGAATTACCTTTATCATAACAGATACAGTTCCTGTAATAGAGAGCTTCTGTTTCAATCTATTCCTTCCTCCTTTCATTTATTTCCAGAGGAAATGCTGGAGGATGCATACTCTTCTTCATTGAAAGTTTAAAATACTTATTTTGCTCATAAGCAAAACTTCACTTCTAAAATAAATTAATTTCTGTTTCAGAGTGTCTCTGTTTACTATACTCAAGATTCTCCATAGAGTGGGTGTAACCAGGAGAAGAATTTGGCCCATGATGTGAGCTAAATTTTCAGTGCTTCCACTATTTAGAGCTCCGTTGTGCTAAAAATAGTTTTCCTGTGGTTTTGGCCATGGAGCCACAAATACAAGTTTTCAGTGCACAGTTATTGTGGATGCTGGTTCCTTCTACTGCTGCAAGAAATGGATGACAGATCTCATGACTGTGTCAGCAGATGATTATGTTGAGTGGGAGGCTGCATGGCAGATCTCCTCACTGTCCTGAAGTGAGCATGTGTTCACCCAAATGCCAGGCACCACCAAAATGGACCATGCTTGGGCTGGGCACTGAAAAACCCTAGGAAAAACTGGGACCATGCAGGAGATAACATTGAAGAATTCACCCAGAAATTTCCATGTTTGGCTAATGGTATGTGATCAAAAACAAATGGAGGGAAGGGAGTAAACCTTTAGGAAAGGAAGACACAATTTTGTTCATAGCTAATTTGAAGACCAGTTTTCATCAAAGAAAAAAGCGATCACAGGGTTATGGTATGTGCAAGGATTTCACTGTGATGTCAGATTCATCCTATTTCTGTACTACATATTCCATTTCAGCTCCATGGTCCCACTTGTCTGTTGTCCATAGGAAATTGGTCTGGTTGTTGCAAACAGCTTAGAGGAGGCAAGGGCCAACTTTTTTCTGAGCTTAGTAGCGGATGCCAGACTCCAGAAAGTGTTCTTGTAAAGCAAGGTCATATTCTGGAAATAGAGGAAAATCACTGATTAAGAAGAATGAGAGCACTGCATGTGTCTGTACTGCTGATGTGATGGTGAGGGCAAGCTGGAGATGGTCCAGAAAAATAACACCAGAGGAATATTCAAAGGAATCAAGCTGTTTAATACTATCTTCTTTACCATTTCCTCTCTGAGAGCACTGTAATACTTTGTGTTCATCAGCTGGGACATTTTTTCCATTTCTCTGGGAAGGTTTTCACCTCATTCCAAGAAGAGGATCTGATTTATGAGTGCTCTGCCCTGACCAGACTCTATCCACAGGTGTTAATGCATGGTGGTTCCCACTCTGATGTGGACTTTACACATCTTACTCTTCCTGCAGTGTACTTTTTCCCTTTCATAGGATTTTGTCTTTTTAGTATGTTTTTCAGACTTTTTTTTCCTTTAATTATGTGTTCAGTTTTGCATCCTAAGGGACTCTCAGATCTGCTGAACTGGATATACCATCCCCAGTATATTCACAATTTTATTCTGTGGAGTGGAGCTGAACTTACAAAACTTTTACATAATTATGTCTTTGTTTCTAACATCCCTATAGATGCACCATAGCATTATTCAGCTACGTCTCAGCCCATTTCTTCTTCCAGTCTAGAAAGAAAAGTTTGCAGCTTTAAACTTGCTGGGAAGAATACTTCAGGCTTGCCTTCCCTCTCTCCCCTGGTCTACAATTTCATGTTAATGTCTTCTATCTGTAGCTTCAGGAAACAAGACTCATTCTTCTCTCCCTTTCTCCATGTGAGTTAGTTATCATGCAAGGTACCCAGAAGTGTGGCTGTAACAATAACAGGGTACTTGATTTGAGAATTAGCTCTGGGGATTCAAAGGCTGTGAGCCAGTGAGTGTAACTTTGCAGGAGCCTACACCTCCGAAGGCCTTGTAGATAAACACTTTAATATCTTTTCTCCAGACACTAAAGGTTATTTCCATTTTCTTACATATGTAATGCAAGGTACACAACATTTGTATTGTCTTCTTGGTAGGCAGCCTCTTACCACCTCCTGTGCCTGTTCTCAGCCTGCTGTCAATTGTGAGCTTATTTAAGAGAACCAAATGGCCAGAGAGAATGTCACCTCTCTCTCTACTTGTTGAACTCTGCTTAAACACAACACTGTTTTTCTGCCTCAAAAATATACATAAAGGTATGTGTAGTATGTTAGCCCCTCCTTAGCCTTTCCCACCCTGAGACTTTTCAAACAGGGATGGCATGTTCCTCACTTCACTGCCAAAAAAAAAAAAAAATTCCTTTCTCAGCATTTCCCCCTTCCCCCATTTCTTCTCAGCTGACAGCTGTGAGAGTGGAACTTTCTTGAGCTATCCTATCCATTCCCCCCAATTCTGTTTTTAAGCTAGATTTCGTTTAAATATCTAAGCCATCTTTCACACTACAGGCTTTTTTTAACATAAAGTGACTTTACAAATGCTTAGTGTGGGTAGGGACATGGCAACTGTTTACATATATTTATTTTTCTTTTTTAAACAACATTCCACTTTCTTCTGCCAGCAATTTAGAAAGTTGATAGAGAATGAAATTGAACAATACAGCCATTTAAGAAGTTACAGGAAGGCCAAGGTTTTGTAATAAAGCAACTCTTTTTCAAGACTATTTCCTTATAATTCAAACAATCTATTTGACTTTCATACTAATTCACTTCTAACCAAATAAAAATTTCATTAAGAAATACAGGAATTGTATTCAATATCTGGAGAGTAAAATGAAAAAAATGTAATTTAAGATAGTTCTTGAACTTCACACTTCTGATAGCTGTAGGTAGTTTTCTGTTGGTTGTTCTGTACTTTGATCAGACTTTGAGGTTATCTCTCATTCTGACATGAACACCTACAGTAACTCAGCTTTATGGGAAGGTGTTTTTCTGCCCTCATTGCTATTAGCCCATGCACAAAGGAATCAGACAGGTGCTTGTACTCCAGCTGACTTTACATGGCAGACCCCAAAGTATAAACATGTACAGAATGTCTCTGCAGAATCTAACATAATTTGATAATTAAAACATTCAGCTAAGGGGAAGGTTAGCTAGTTATTTTTTCTTTGGATTAACACAGCTGCATGTCTGTGTGCTGGAAAATCTAGGTTTGACAATGATAAAATAGGATCAATGGTTCCATGAGTTGTGAAATTCAGGAATTTGTGAAATCACATGATATCTGAAAAATGTGTTCAAGGTGCTTTGAGTCTCCTTGTTGTCTTTTTATGGAACTTGATATGTTATTAGAGTAGACCCACTGGAATGTGGCACTAGAGATCCAAATGATGAAGACCATGTATGAACACGCAGTGGTGAAAGTGGTGTTAATTTTCCTGTGGCCCTAACAGCACACAGACCTGAATCATCAGACAGCCAGTGTCACTTATTTTGTATTTTATCAGTCTCATTGATGACAAAGAGATAATTTGACTTCAGACATTTGGGGTTTGCCCATTCAACATTAGCCTATGACAAAATGGCATGGGAGAAAAAAAAAGGAAATCTGCTTTTCAGACTATTATATTCCTTGCTACCACACTTCAAAATAGCCTCTGCATTGTGCTTAAAAATCACTGTTTTCTGAGGAGGGTGTGCCACAAGCAGACATGTCTCAATTGCCTGTACTTTTACATCGAGAATTTTTAGGAAAACTTAATTTTGGAAATCCTAAGAGTTTTCCTTGTCTTCCCATACTCTTGCATGCACACCTTCAGCTTTCCTCATCACTGGAACTCTGACACCTGCAGCAGGAAGTGCACTGGAGCTCTGGGATGTAGATTCACCCAGCAGCATACAACTGTTTTGTAACTCCTCAAGAGAGGAGAACATTTTGTTTTCTAGAGAGAAATGATGGTTGGCACATGAACAACACCTAAAATGCCTGCTGCCAATTTGTTGTTTGTTACTTGGTTTATTAATTAAGTTACACAAAAGATTTGGAAAAAGGCCAATGGTTATTGTTTTGAGTTTTTTGGTGGTTTTTTTTTTTTTTTTTGTTTTGCTTTTTTTTTTTACTCCCATATTTTGGACTGCCTGGCCAAAGCAGAACAATTGCTGGTGCAGAGATACAGAGGAGTCCCCAAAGGTTAGCTCTGGTCTGGGACTAAATTACACCAAAGCCTTACTCCTTCACTGCTGACGTGAACTTTAGTAGAGATATCCTGTTGGGCTATTAATTGACTTCTTAAGAACTTCTGTTTACATCCAAAATAATCAAGAGTCACATAGTTTTGAACCAGAAGAAAATCTCTTTAAAGCTCAAATATACTGGAAATTGAAATTTCAGCTTGGCTCATTTGATATTTTTCCCTATTTCTATCAACTTTACATTGCTTTTTCTTGATTTTTTTTCTTTTTGGTACATGTTTTACTTTTAAGTTACACAAATAAAACATAGAGTTTAATGTGGCTTCTTTTTAGCTTAATTATATATGTATTTTTATATGTATATAGAATCCCTTTTCATTACATTTGTGTGCTTCTATTTTTTTCCAAAAGGAATCTGATAGCAAGATTCAGTTGGCATGCCAGATACAATTGGCATGCCACATTTCTAACGGTGGTTGAAGAGACACAGAGACACAAATTTGTGTATAAATGATAGGTTTGCCCCATATATCTGTTCCTACACAATTTTTTTTGACCAGAAGAAGAAACTCTTCTGTAGGAGTTTCTGTAGTTATCAGACTAGGATTTAGCTGAGTTCAGTGGCCAAGCCTCCTCTGAGGAAAGCAGCCTTTGGGTTAACTGTCCTGTAGGAAAAGTTTCCTCTTAAAATCACTTTGTGAGCTGAAGCATGGAATACTTTCCTCTAATTGTGGATGTTCCTGTTGCCCATATAAAGTTAAATTTTTTCAAAGCCAGCAGAGTTCAGACCTCAACAACAGTTTGTGGTGAGTGGTTCCACCTGGTCCTGAAGAGCAGAGCTGAGTGTGGGTCAGCCTTGCATGCACTGCTCTACAGCACCTCACCTCTAGTAAGGCAAACAAGACCTGGCCAGTCCTTCCCTGCCAAGAGAGGCTTCTGCATGGACAACTGCTTTTTATAACTGATTTCAGCAGAAGAAAGCACATTCTTTAGCTTTAGTGGAAATGGAGGTGTTTGGAGTTCCAAAAGTCAGTTGTGTATTGAGATCAATTTAAAAAATGAAAACCTTCTGACATCAAGTCATGGCATGGAACCAAATTCTTCTTTAATATATCCTCATATCTAAAAATTCACTCAGTTAAAAATGACAAGAAACACTTGTGCCTGCAGTATGCTTAACCAAGGTCAGACATTGTTGTGGCACGCTGGACATGTTTTTGGCCCAATACCTCCTGAAATATTCTTCTGTGCAGTCCAAAAGCAGCTTTGAGGCAACACTGCTCACTTCCATGTCACAGGAGGAGGACAGTAAGAGTTTGTCCCATAGTAGAAAAAAACCTCATTGTACAGTCCTTCCTAGAGGCATCCTTAACACCGCTGACACATTTTCTTGAAGCTTTACTGGGTGTTTTAGTGACTTAGTCAGAGATGCAGCCTGCTGAAGGACCTCAACACGTTGTGGGTAACACCCAGTCCCA
Organism: Oenanthe melanoleuca; assembly: GCF_029582105.1. Classification (NCBI taxonomy): domain Eukaryota; kingdom Metazoa; phylum Chordata; class Aves; order Passeriformes; family Muscicapidae; genus Oenanthe; species Oenanthe melanoleuca. Next base: position 11,522,013 of record NC_079347.1, on the reverse strand, counting down.
CAGATGACGCTCGGTGGGACCATCACACGCTACAGCTCCCTGGAAGGAGTTTATAGCCGGGTCAATGTCAGGCCCTGCTCTGGGCAGTAAGTGACAGACAAGAGGACAAAATCTTAAGCTGCACCAGGGGAGGTTCAGGTTGGGCATTAAGAGAAATTTCTTCACAGAAGCAGTGCTCAGACATTGGAAGGGGCTGCCGAGGGAGGTGGCGCAGTCACTGTTCCTGGAAGTGTTAAAGACTGAACGTGTCCCTCAGTGCCATGGTCTGGTTGACCCGGTGGTGTTGGTCCTAAGTTGGGCTCAATGATCTCCAGGTCTTTTCCAACATAAATGAGTCTGTGAAAGCAGCCCCGTGCCCGGGCCGGTGCCAGCCGCCGCAGGGCAGCAGCACACGGTGCTGAGGGAGAGCGCCGGCCCTCGGCCCCAGCAGCGCCCGCCATCGCAGCGGGACCTTTTCTATTCCTCCGTTATATCGTACGTTACTTTCTGAACACCGAGCCCCGCACGCTTATGCACTGGTTTATTATTTGCATTTATCCCGCTGCCTTTGCACCGCGGGGCCATTTCCCCGCAGGGCCCCTTCCCTCACGGCAGCCGGGCCCGGCCCGGCCTCTTCCCGCTTCCCCCGCGCCGCCGCGGCGCGCGCGCGCGGCCCCGCCCCTGGCGCACATCCGGGTCCCGGCGCTGGCCCCGCCGGCCCCGCCGCCGCTCCCGTCCCGTCCCGTCCCGTCCCGTCCCGTCCCGCCGCCTCCCCCGGCAAACTCTGGCTGCAGCAGCAGCAGCGGCGGCCGCGGCCCAGCCGGCGCCTCACGGATACCCGCCCCGGGGAGGCCGCCTGCTCCGCGCCGGGTGCGTCGGGGCGGCGGGATGGTGGGAGGGGTTGCGGGCCGCGGGATCGCGGCGCTGCGAGTCCGGGTTCCGGGGGGTGCGGGGGTAGACGGGCCGAGGCCTGGAGCGGGCCCGCGGTGACACGGGGGTCCCGGCGGGGCGGTGGGGCCGGGGGTCGGCCTGAGGGGGAAGGAGCAGCCCCGGGAGGGAGAGGAGAGCGCGGGGCCGCCCGCGGAGCTACTCGGACACGCGTGGTGCCGGTACGGGAGCGAACATCGCGCTGCTCAGCCGAGCCTCGAGGGGGTTGTGTCTTATTTTTTGTTGTTTGGTTTTTTTCGGGTCTTTTGTTTTTGGGTTGTTTTTTAAAGACGAGGATTCTCTTAGGCCTGGCGGAGCGAGGGGAGAGCAGCAAACACGTTTGCAGGCGCTGGCAGAGGCGGGCGGCGATGTGAGGGCTCACACACACACGCAGCTCTGCAAACACACACTTGTCCACCTCGGCCTTTCGCGCCCAGCCCTGACAGCTGCCTGACAACAGATGCACAGCTCCGGTCATTTTGAATGGCAATTTTTGTTTTCTGCGGGTTGTAAATGTAATAGAGGAAATATGCTCTTGCGGTTAAAAGCACAAGACTGGAAATCAAGTGATCTGTGCTCTGTTCCAGTTGTGGGGTTTCTAATGGGACCTCAGGGTAATTGGGTGATACTTTGCAGGAAAATGAGATATGGAAGAACTGATTCAGTGGTAGTGTTGAATGTATTGTTGAATAAGTTCAGTAATAGTTGTTGAGTCTCTTGGTGGAACAGGTAGGGATTTAGAAATTACATACTTGGGCTTACTGCTTTAACCAAACCTCCAAAGAATAACTGTCAGAATTTGCATCAGTAAAGTTTTGTCTGTCATGGGAAATTAGACAAATTAGATTGTCCAATATATGATGGTTTTAGATAAAATCTCATGCTGATTTTCATTCCTTCATTAATTTCAGATAATTAGCCTTCCATGGGTGGCTTTAAAATACTGAAATCTGAAATGAGCATAGTTCATTGTGTGTACCAGTTACAGAAGTTCTGCCCAGAATATCCTCCTGGTATTCTAAGGAATCACAGTTTGACTGGAGTAAAGAAAAAGGTGCAAACACTTGAAGTCATGTGCCTGTGCTCATCAAAACCTGTAATGCTTTGTGAAGTTGGCAGCTAGTGGTAGTGGAAGTTAATAGAAGCAGCAAATAACTTAATTGAAGATGTTTCATAATTGGTGTGTTGTAACTTTTGAGAGTGCCATGTCTGTGCTGGATTTAATGTCTTAATCCCTACCATTTGATAGTGGTTTACTTTTACCTCTGATATTAAAATTTTGTTCACTTGGCCTTGAAATTAAGTGCCTAATGCCACTTATTTCTGCAGAATAAAAGCCAAAAGCCATGTGCTTCTGGGATACCTACCTTTTTCAAACCTTTATTTTCATTTCAAATGTGGTGGACATGCATTTGAGATAGGGATTTTCTCTTTTTCTGAAGAGGGCTTTTCTAGTGGAAGCCCAGATGGACATTCTTGGTGGGGCTGAAAAATGGAAAAGAAGGAAGAGAGGCTTCATCTGCATTTCTTTCTCTTGATGACAAAAGATCACAACAGGGTGTGCTGCTGCTGTGTGCAGCTGTGGTGGGTGGGGTCTTTTTTTTTTGAGGTTTGTAGTTTTAACCTCTGATGGAACTTGAAGGAACTTTAATTGTTGACCCTGTACTATTTAGGAAGTCAAATTTTTAATCTTGCACCTGGAGTGGGTGATCTGTGCAGAATTTTTAAGATCACAGAATATTAATTGAGCTGGAAAAAATGTCTCCCAAGATGTAGAGCTCGTGCTCAATTAAGGAATTTTTTGGGTTTGAGTGTTCTTTGCAAATTATCTTGTGATCTTTAATGCTTTGGAGGACACTTTTAATTGTAGAAAACTGTCCTCTATTTTCTTTATAGATGTCTAAGGAAAATGCTAGGAACTTTTTTATTGCTCTTGGCTAAATTACATACCTGCAGAAATACTCCTATGGCAATTCTGTGCAAGTCCCTGTGTCTTCCTTTCCTTCCAGTTAAGGCCTTTTGTATTGTTTTTTTTTTTTTTTTTTAATTAAAGTGCAAGTGTATTCAAATATCTCTGTTAGATTTGGTGGAATTAATTTTATTTTAATCTGTTAATGTTTCTTTAAAGATATTTACTGATATTTTTTTTTTAATACCAGGTAAGGAGCTCGTGTACAAAATGAGAAGATTTGTTCTTGTGTGAGCTGAGTGCTTGAGATATCTTCATGGCTAATGATAAACAGCTCATTAAAAGCAAGTTGAGCAGTAATTGAACACTTTTACTGTTATCATTAGTCACAGTGCAAGTCCCTGCACTGTTTTCTGGGAGCCTTTTTAGCCCTGTTCCTGTGACCACGTAGAGAAGTTTGGCTGGCACTGGAGCGCGCTTGACCAGCGTGGGTTGGCAAGGTGCAGGGTGCTGCCTGCCAAGTCTGTATCCCTACTGACCTACCACCAAGGTTGAGCCTGCCAGCACTGTCATCCTTGACAGAGGATCTTTGTCAGAGTCCCTGCTACTGATACACCAACTATGAAGTAGTGTCTCTGAATTCTGGGTCAGTGGATGTCACAAACTGACAAATTTAGAATACTTTGCCATTCATTCATTCTGTGCAAGGGGAAAAAAAAGCTTGCTGAATTACAATTGTCAGTGTTCCCTCCAATCCTGTAGCTTTTGTAAACTTGTCACAAGCTTAGTGCAATTCAGTTGGAATGAAGTGTATACACATACACATATAAATCTTAATTTTTCATCTTTTAAAGCTTATTGAGTATCCCTTTTCCAGGTTATACTTTTTGTTGCTAATTCACAGTAGTTAGAATCTTTGTCTTTAATAAGGGTCTTGCACATGAATGTCTAAATTTCTAGAAGGCTTTGTCCAGCTTGTTAATTTTTTAGCATACATTAGGGTTTGTGAAAAGTACAAGATGCCCTTTATTTTCACACTTTTGTCTCCAAGTGTAGAACTGAGGTCATTCCTAATCCCCCACTTGCTTGTCCATTTCCACCAACCTACCAATGGAGGCATAGGCCTTTGTTTTCATGTTTAGTTGAAATGTAGCAGTGCTTTTTCTCTGGAATTTTAATTAAGAGATGGATTCTAAATTGTAGTTATCTGCTTTGGTTAGAGTAGATCTTTAATAACCTTAAAAACAGGAGGCAGTTTTCAGTGCTGTCTAGTGTTGATGGTAGCATTTTCCAACATAATGCTTCTGCTGGAAAGTGCCAGTTAGCTGAATTAGAAGTGTAAGAAAATGTACTGTTCTGATAAAACACTTATGGGAGACAGATTTTGGTTCTAAGATGGAATTTATAGTTTTGAGAGTTTCTACTAAAGCTAATTGCTCAGTAATTAGAGCAGTTGCAGAGACCAGGGCTATGAGAGCTTTGGATTTTTTTGTTGTAAATATGAATGCTTTAAGAAATAGGTAGTACTTTTTAGGCATGGCAAGTTTGTTTCCTCCCTCCTTCTCCCTTCCCTTGTATCAGAGTTAAACTCAAGTTTTGACATGATGCAGAACAAATTCAAAACTACTCTTTGATTATAATTTTTCTGAGCTTTTATTGACATCAGATGGAAGTGAGGGTGCTTTGGAAATGCAGTGGACCTCGCTTAGTGATCTCTTTGCAGTATTATTTGTGGTATAAATCATTATCACCGGTATTAATTTTTAACTGCAGTTTTTGAGAAAACTTTAGCAGAAGCATCACTTTGCAATCTGAGCTATATCGTCCATGTACATTGTATTACTTGCTGCTTGTGCTTGGCTTCAGAGCTTGTTAGGTTTCTTGTAAGAGAGTGCTGGTTAAATACTTCTCAGCTGACAGAGCTAAATGCTTCAGCATTTTGTTTGAAGCTGTGTTAGATGGTGTACAGATGTGGAAATTAAAAGCAAAAGTATTGTGTGAGAAAGCCCTGTCAGCAATTGTCAGTAGATTTTTCTGTTTGGAGGGCAGTCACAGTTAGTAAAAGTTTTGGAGATACCAGGCAGTTCTTTTCTGCTCTTGTTTATATATATTATCAGTTTGATTATATTGCCTTACAAGGCATGTTTGAAGCAAGAAATCTAGTGCTAGGGTAAAAGCACTTACTATAGATTTTGGTCAGCTGGATATACATTTGTACTGCAAGCCCAGTTCTGATGAAAATACCACAAGTTCTTTTTTGATATAATTTATAAGATCTCTTTCATCTTTTACTTAAACTGATGTGAAGAATGGGAAAAAGAAGTTTTTTTCATTGGTGGTATTCTTTGTGGTTGAAATGTTGCACAGGGTAATTGAAGAAACTTTTCCATGGAGAGGCTGTGGCAGTGGTTCGAAGGATGCAGGCCCTTCAAGTTTATTGAACAAGTTTTTTAACCACTGTGTCATCTTAGGATTTATTCTGTGCTTGATGTGTGTGGAGAAACTGTGGAGCTAACATTTGCCCTGTGTTTGTTCTCAAGAAAGACTCTAATATGTGCCATTGCATGGGACTGTGTGCTGTGCTGCAATATAAGCTGTAGACTTGGGAAAATTATAATAAAACCCAAGCACAATCCTGCACAGTTCCTGTCAGGAAATTTTTAAGGAAAGAAGGATTTTAATAAAACCTGGTGAAATTGATGTGTGAAATTGTAGTTTTAAAGAAAGTATTGATCTGTGTATATAGCATAACACACTAAAATACTGCAGTTGAGTTGCTGAGCTTTCTGTATGAGTATGGATCTAGTGTGTGTATGGACTCAAAATACTTGAGCATTTCTGAGTCTGAAGGGCAATAAAGTTAAGCACAAGAGCTGACTGCAGAACAGCTTTAACTGCAGATCTAACTGCAGCAGCTCTAATGAACTCCCAGTTGTGCTGCTGGTTATAAGTGGTGCTTTGTTTATTGTATGTAGTTGAGTCTCAAAACAGCTTCTAATCATCAGCAGTGAAGTTCCTTGTTTCAGATTGGGTATGATGCTACAGGAGGCTTCCTGAATTTGCAAACAAGTAAATTAGTGGGAAGAGAATAGTCCTTTTACATTTGAACACTGGCTTAGTACTAGCAGTAGGAAGGGATGAGGGTCATTGGCTTTACCCATTTTAAAATTATTTTACCCATTTTATTTTTGTGCTTGTGAAAGCATCATTCATTGCCCTGCTGCTTAGGATTATGGTTTGTTTGATTAATGATACTTCAAACCTAGATTTTGCAGGTGGGAAATTGGTTTGGAATCAATGGGAGAACACATTACATACAAAATGTATCTCATGAAAGTAGGTACACTATATGTAATGTTACATATTTTGTTGTGCAGTGACTCTTGCTCAGGTCCTTTTAGCCTGAAGGAAATTCCTTGGTATGACATCAAATGAACGTACTGAACTTGCCAGTTTAATGTAGTAGCCTAAGAAAATTTCACAAGAACTGCTAAAGGAAAATCAAGTTGCTCAGTATTTGTGATGGCAGATGGAATCCCATCTGCATAAATGAAATGTGAGTTCTGTTGTTGGCCAACTTTATTTGTATCTGGCTGGCTGAAGTATTAAGGAGGGAGTTCAAACAATAGACCTGTTCACCCAACTAGTTTCTTTCTGTTTGCTGTACACATTAACAAGAACTTTAAAAGTATAAATAATCATGCCCCAAAGTCTAATTTTGATACAGCCATTACTTCCTTTTATATTTGCCCTTTAAAAGCCTCCTCATGCCGCTCTATGAAATTCATTACACTCATTCCTTAAAGAATGTTTGTAACTTTTTTTTAATGTAATAGTGTGGTTTTCAGTTGATGTTCTCTTGTAGCTCAGCTGAAAAGTTACTTAATAAAAGAAGGTGATGCATAATAGACCCTCTGCCTCTTAAGGAAATGTAAGTAAGCTTTTTTCCCCATGAAAGTTGTTACCAGCTGTGTCTAGAGGTGCAGCAATAGGAGTAATTTGTACACCACAGAATGAAAATGTGACTCTTTAAAGCATTTGTTTCTGTATTCAAAGCTCAGTGATGCTCTGTGGTACTGTAGTCACAGCTCATAACTTGTGCTTTTAAGCCTCAGAAGAAATTGATTGTAAGTACAGATGATCTGGGGAAGCTGTTCCTGGCAGATGTCAGGATTGCTTAGAAACCTTTCACAAATTAGATGCTGAAATTACAGCAAATGCAAGTAAATGTGGTTTATGCCACACATTCAGAAATCTAAAAACCCTACATGAATTGCAGTTTTACATGGAAATGTTTGGTTTCTACATAAATACCTGAACCTACTGCTTTGTGGCCTTAAATAGCTCATGAAGCCAGCTCATGATTCATGATGCATTTTAGTTCTGCCTTGTTTTCTTAAGAAAAGGCAAAAGCTGTAAACTTTCAGTGTTCTGCCTTTCAAAATGAACTTCTGGAAGATGAGCAATGAGATAAATTCAGAGTCATTTTGTACTTCTCAAAGCGTATTCGTATTTTGTTGCTTTTCTTTCTTGCCCTTGATTTTCTTGAGCATGTTCTAATACAATTCTGCTGGAGTCTTGAAAGCCTCATAAGTGGCCAGAATGGAGTTACAGTGAATGGTATTAAGGCTTTAAACTTCAACAGTCTCATTTTTCAGTGGTTAGTTACAAGCATGTATCTGGAAACTTTTTTTTAAGAAGTTGAAGCAGTTTTGATCAAGTCTGTTCTCATGCTTCTGAAATATTTGTTTTACCAGGCTTTGCTTTTGTGATGGGCCCTCAGACATACGTGAAGTTTTTAGAGTTAATTGTGTTACTTACTGTGAGCAGATTATTTCTAAAATGATAGTTTGTAGGACAGTCATTTATCATAATTCCCTTGACACTTGCCCTACAAATACTAGTTACTGCAAAATATCATCTTAATAGAACTGTTCCAACTTCCTTTCAGTGAGCTTTATTCCATGAGGATACTTGTGGGTAAATGATGTTGAAATGATATAAAACCAATAAAATATATTTCCTAGTTGATGCATTTTGTTCAAAATACTAAAAAAAATAAAATTTTACATGATCATAGCATGGAATCTTTAAACTTGGTTTCTTAATACAGATGGGGCTCTTGTAATGGGATAGATCAGGGGATGTTTTAAGATCTCCTTTGAGCTTAACTTAACTAGAGGAATTTCCATTGCATCTTCTGCCTTGATGATGCTTAAGGTTTTTTGAGAGCACAGCTGAAAGCAAAGATAGAACATTTTAATTGTCTTCTGGTCTGAGATTTTAGGTGGGTTCATTTCCTTTTCTGCGGGTGTGAGCAGTTGCTGATCTTGCAGCTATTGAATGTATGCAAGGCTTGAAAGTAAGTTAGTTGCAACTATAAACAGCTTTTACTTTTTAAAACAGTTAACTTTTATCCTCAGTAAAAGAAAAAATTCAGTCTGAGTTCCTGGACAAGTTTATCTCCCTTTATGTATTTCCTGTTACTTTGAAGGGTGCAAAGGTTCTCATATGTAATAATCCAAGGGAACTAAATTAGTCTGAAAGTTCAGACGTGGTGATATTTCTGAAGAAAGTAGGTGATATGTAATTATTTGAGTTTTTTCCTTTAGGTTTTTCTCAATACCTTATTTTAGGCAGTTACTGAAGCAGTGGGTGACTTCTTTCCATTTTGTTTTTTTATAAGAGCTCTAGGAAGAAAGACCTTCAAACAGTTTTTGTTTTGCTTTTCCGATTTTTTTTCCATATTACTGAAACAAAGCTGGATAATCAAAGAAGTACCAGTGGGATTAAGCTACTGCATGAAATAAATGTTTTTTTTTCCTCTAAAGGAACACCAAACGTCCTTGGGTTTGTTCCTTGCTTTCCTCACCCTCTAACTCCATAATAGGAAATATAGGATGGTTACATGTGAGATATAAATGCCTTTCCTAGGGTTGTTTGCTGTAGCTTTGGCTGATGGTGCTTAGTACACGGTTCTGTTATATAAAAGTATCTGTCCAAGTGCCTGAGTGAGCCTGTAAATGTGCCCAGACACTTAAAAAGCCTTATCAGATGACTGTTAGTTTATAAAGATGGGAGGAAAAAAGATCTTCTTGATTAAAGGTAGCAATCTAGAGAACCAACACACAGATGTTTAATATTTTGCTTTCCCCTCCACTCCCTCTTTCTCTTATGTGCAGATCTGGTGTCTTGGGCTAGGGAAGGTGTTCTAATTCATAGTGGTTTATCAAAAGTGGAGAGACAATGTTGTTTGGCAGTCTCTGTAGCAAGAGAGGAAGCATCTTTTGTTATTGACATCCTTTCTCTTAGCTCTGCTCTTGCTTTTTGCCAGCTGCTCATTGTCTATACTTGCTTATTTAGTATTCACAAGGGATTTTACAAGTTCTTATCAGTTCGTTGCCACAGCACATCATTTCCTCTTGTCATCGGTACTCCTTAAATTGCTGGGGGGAGGATTTGCATTAGGGCTGGTGAGTGGTGAAACACCATTCATGAGCCAGTTGTTCTGCTCCTCTCCTTTCAGAGGCACTTTGTAGTAAAGGTCACATTTCTGGTGCTTACTCCACCATGTCTTTTCCCCCCTTCTTTTTTCTGGGGAGAAGAAAACAACTTTTTTTTGCCAAAGCTAAAAATATCCAGCTCTTCAAATACTCTTCTTAAAAGATATAAGGAAGTGCAGCATAAAATTAGCTACAGCTAAAAAAAGGTTGACCACTTCTCTGGGTGGCTGGAGAAGCTTTGGTTTGTGCTTTTCATTGGGTTTTTCTTTTAATTGTGCTTTGTTTTCTTCATCTACGGTTTCTTCCTAATGTCATTGAATGCTTTCAAAAATGTGGGGTAACTAATTAGAGCTCAAGAAAAAGCAGATGGTTTAGGATTTTTTTCCTTTTTGGAAATAAAGATCCATTTGAGAAGCTGAGTATTTCTGTGTAGTGTTGGCCTTGGAACTGGTGTTCCAGCCTGCCCCTTCCCTGTTTCTTCATAGCAAGTTTAGTCTTCTAATGTAGCACCGTGACAGGGATATGCTGTTAGTTTTAAAGCATATTTGTCAAGCCTGTCTTCTGAGAGAAAGTAGTCAATTTAAGGAATATTAACAGGAACTGTGCTGTCTCTATCATCCCTTGATGGTCCCTTTTCCCACTGATCAGTAATGCAAGCTTTGGGGACTGATCACTTTTTTTGGAGTGGGGTCATAGTACTTCTGGGATTTTGCTTTGAAATAAAATCAGATGCTATGCTTGGATTGAAACAGGAAGTCTTTTCCTATCTGCCTTTTTGTTTTACTGCAGCTTTTACTTGTTTACTAATTCCTTGTTAAATCATCTTTACTAGGACTAAATCGGTGGAATTGATCATCAAGACTTCATCACTGACATCTTTATGTTCATTTGTCATCCTCCAGGAAATAATACAGCTCATCAGTTGCAATAACTGCTTTGGGTATACACTGACATTTATTTGGAAAAAAACAAAAAAACCCAACAGGCAAAACCCAACAGACTTTTGAAGACTTGTGTCAAATGACGTCAATGGCCAGTTTGTTCTCCTTTACTAGCCCAGCTGTAAAGCGTCTGTTGGGCTGGAAACAAGGAGATGAAGAGGAAAAATGGGCAGAAAAAGCTGTTGATGCTTTGGTAAAAAAGCTGAAAAAGAAAAAGGGTGCTATGGAAGAGCTGGAGAAAGCCTTGAGCAGTCCAGGGCAGCCCAGCAAGTGCGTTACTATCCCCCGCTCGTTAGACGGACGGCTCCAGGTGTCTCACAGGAAGGGCCTTCCCCACGTCATCTACTGTCGTGTGTGGCGCTGGCCCGATCTACAGAGCCATCACGAGCTGAAGCCATTGGATATTTGTGAATTTCCTTTTGGATCCAAACAGAAGGAAGTCTGCATCAATCCATACCACTACAAGAGGGTGGAGAGCCCAGGTATGTTTGAAAGTTACTGTCCTAAAAACTGAACAGAATCTTTAGTAACCACTTCACTATTTACTCCATCCTCCTCCTCCTCTGGTACTGTACAACCAATTAGAAGTGGTGTATGAGGCAGTTTGGAAGAGGAATGTTCAAAGTGTACGTTACTGCTGGGGTTTGAGGGAGCTGTGTGGTCCATTCTGTACTAGCTGTTTTCTCTGGGATTAATCACCTTTTTCCCATAGACCTCTTAAGCCTGCTGTCCTTAAAGATAGTAGCAAAGTTCTCCCTTGTCGTGAAATAGAAAGCAGTGATGTCTTCTTTCAGTTTATTTGAGAAACTTGTTTCAAAATCTCAGTCCTTGCAAGGAGGTTGGTGGCTGCCTTTCAGGGGCTTGCTGTTTAATCAATGTGTGACATGAACTGAGGAGATGAAAAATAAGATTAATAAAATTCTAGGGTGGTAGAGTTCCCCACAGGATTTCCAGTTAGGAGACAGCAGAGATGAATAGAACCAAGAGATGATGTGATCAGTTAGAGCAAGGTATGTGTCAGGTAAGGAGCCTGCTGTTGAAGTGTACTGCCAAGGGAAAGGTGAGGAGAATTGGGATTGCAGTGGGAGAAAAGAATATTGCTCTGGACAGAGTGGTGAAAAGTTGCTGCCCTTGCTCCCCAAAGTGGTTGTACTGCATTGACTGTAGAGCACAAGTGCACTGCTGCAGCACTAGAATTCCAGATTCCACCAGTCCTGAATTTAAAATATATGTCAGTATAGATTTTGTTTCTCTTCAGTGGAAAGGACAATATGTAACTATATAGTTTGCCTGTAGTAATAGGTTTCCATTTTCTCTGATTTGCTAAGGCATGCAGACATGAGTTTTGCACTTTGCATTAAAATTTCGGTATGTGCCACATGTAGCCTGGTTTGGTTTATTATTTTTTAAAAAGTTATCCTCAGGTTGTGTGAAATATGTGTGTGTTTTTGTGATTCTTGCAAGAGTAAAATTTGAATCTTCCTTAAGCATGATATAAAACAATACAGAAAGGAGGATGGGGTAAAGGCATGCCAGATTCATCCCCTGCTCCTCTTTCCACTCCAGCTAGAGCTGAAATTATCACAATGATCAGAATACACATTATTTGTATCTCTTACCTTTTATTTCAGGTTTTAATCTAAATGTATCTGGGTTTTGTTTGTTTTTTGCAGTTCTACCTCCAGTGTTAGTGCCTAGACATAGTGAATTCAACCCCCAGCACAGTCTGCTAGTTCAGTTCAGGAACCTCAGCCACAACGAGCCCCACATGCCGCACAACGCGACCTTTCCGGACTCCTTCCAGCAGCCCAACAGCACTCCCTTCTCCATCTCACCAAACAGCCCCTACCCCCCTTCTCCAGCCAGCAGCACTTACCCGAGCTCCCCAGCCAGCTCTGGGCCATCCAGTCCCTTTCAGCTGCCAGGTGAGTACAGCCTGAATGGCAGTCTAATAAAAATCATTGATGTATCACCTGTTGTTGTGGCCTCTCAGCTCAGGAATTCGTGATATTTGCCATAACTGACTTTTTCCTTTGTGTTTTATGGGATTTTCTTCCTAGTTTTGTCACTGGTTGGAGTTAATTGTTCCAGTTTTATTTTTCCAGCTGTTTTTTGTCATGGAGGTGTGACAAAATCCCACTTAATACTGATGAGTTATTTTGCACAGCTTCGCTATAGAATAACTAATCTGTACTTCAGAAGAATACTTAGCAGTGAAAGGAAAGCAAATGCAGGATGCTGAACAGAAAGTTTACTGATGTCTTTCACTGAATAAAAACACTTGAAATACGGTGTTTAACTGGAAAAAAAGTAACATTTATGTTCGGAACAGATTGGATTGAACTTATTCTGTTTAACTGAGTTGGAAAATACAGAAAAAACAATTGATAGAGACAAAGGAAATAACTCTTACTGATTCTCTCTGATTATTGTGTGGTTTATAAAGCCAGGAATTTAATAGAGTGAAGATTTTATTTTTCCACTAGCTCAATGGCCTAAGCTTTGTTCTGTCTGGTGCTCAGTTCCCCAGAAGTGTCCCAGTCAGTGGGTATCTGTATTGGCCAAGTGCTGGGATCATGGGGTGGATGCATTTATGGGACATAGCAGGGTATTGCCATAGTGAGTGCTATACTGATGGAAGAAAACATCCACACTTTTGTAATTAACTCAGCCTGCAGGAGCAGTCAAAAACCCCAAACTCTTTTAGGCCTTTGTTATACTAAGCAAATAGTTATTTCTTCTACGACTTTATTTTTGAACACTGAGAAGGTGGTAGGCAAGAAAGTTCATGTTTGTGTGACAAAAAGGGGGGAAGCAGAGTCATCTTGCCCAAATGCAGGAGTGCAGGTATTAAAAAAAAAGAAAAACCACAAAAAGTGCATCTCTTACTTTTTTCAAGTTTTCAGTCTTGTTATTGGTCCCATAGGTAAAATTTCAGCTATTGAAGGAGTTTACTGTAAAGACAGCTGACTGTGTTCAGATTTCTTTGAAAATTAGGCCAAATCTTTTAACATATTGTTGGGGAATATTTTTGTGTGTTTACAACTGTAGAATGCATAAATAAATACTCTAAATTGTTGAAGTTTATTCTTTTTTTTTTTTTTTTTTTTTTTTTTTGTCATTTTTGTAGCTGATACTCCACCTCCTGCTTATATGCCCCCTGATGAGCAAATGGGACAGGATAATTCACAGTCTATGGACACAAGCAATACAATGATCCCTCAAATAATGCCAAATATATCTACCAGAGGTAAGTTGTATAGTCTGTTGTAAAATTACATAGTTTGGCTTCTTGCAACTCATGGCCAAACTGAATGAAAATCTTCAAATGGGCCAGTAAATCTTGCTGGTAGGTGGAAGTAGTCCTCCTAGGCAAACTGGGGCTGTAAGAGACATAAATGAGAAATAAAACTTGCCTTGCTTATTTAATCTTTTCCTTTTAATGCCTCAGGTGCATAATGTGGTTTAATGTGCATAATGTGTGAGTTGAACTTCATTTCTTTTCTGCTACCTTTGCCTATTGCTGGAATAACATTTGCACAAAGGCTCTGAAAATTGAGTTCCAAAATACCAGTTATAACAGATTTTTTTAAAAGTGGACAGAAGAGTTATGTTTTACCTCTTGTCACATAGTCTTTTGTGTGTTGTGTGTGTGTGTAAGGTTGTTTTTGTTTAATATCAGGCTTAAAATTGGAAAATAATCATAAAACCAACATGCCAGCTAAAATGCACAAAGGTAAAAATCCTTAAGGTTATAATTAGGACACTTTTTTTGCCCATTATAATTGTTTACTAAGATTTTACTTTGCTGTTGGTGTTTTGGAAGGTCTGCTTGAAAGTTGTAGCTTGAATGTTTTAACACTTACATAAACTGTTGCTTCTATTTGCTTTTCAGATGTTCAGCCTGTTGCCTACGAAGAACCCAAACACTGGTGTTCCATTGTGTATTATGAGTTAAATAACCGTGTTGGGGAGGCTTTCCATGCATCTTCCACAAGTGTCTTAGTAGATGGGTTTACAGATCCCTCCAATAACAAAAACAGATTCTGCTTAGGTTTGCTCTCCAACGTTAACCGCAACTCGACGATCGAGAACACTCGACGGCACATTGGCAAAGGTAAAACTGAGCTTTTTACTCATGGAGAGAAACCAGGTCTTGGTGTTATTTCAGCTTCTCTATACTGCAGCAGTGATTATTCTCAGATGAGTATGATAGAGGTGATCTGAGATGTGATACATTATCTACCTCGCCAGTATCAGAAAACAACTTAGCTAGGCATGGTTTGATTCTAATTAGTCAGGAATTGCATGCATTTTTATTTGTCACTGATTAAAAAGACTAAATATTGCCCCTTCCTTACCAAACTAGATTGCCATTGGGGCTTGCTTGTTAGGATAAATGATGTGTAGGGGTCTGTGTTTCAGCACCAAGAAACATTGCAGGATATTCCATGATATTCTCCATTATATCTACTTCCTAAATCAAATTCTCCATACACTTTTACAGTATGTCAGAGATTTTTTTTCTGTTCTGTTCTGTTGTTGTAAGGTATTACCTGCTGTCTACACTATGTTCAAATATCTTGGTGAGTTGGCAGCAGGACTTTGAAGTGCTAATGTAAAACTGCAAGGGCTCATTTGTCTGAGTGAATACATGGGGCGTGGATGTGTGTGGGAGGGATTCCTGGAGACAGCAGGTTTTGCAAGATCTTCTAGTTTTCCTGTTCTGTTTTGGCTGATAGTAGAGATGCAGTTTTCATCTTTGATGGAATGTGCCTGGATTATCTTAAATTGTAGAACACTTTTTCTGATTTTTTTTTATGATTCTCTCTGAGAAGAGAACCTGGTTTCTCTTCCACATGTTTAGAAGCTTTTTTACCACCTTAGAGCATTTGGTAAAGTTTGTCTTGAGTTTTGATTGATAAAAATTCACCCTGTCCCATAACATTCCTTTAATTAGAAACCACTATAAACATGACAAAATTTTGCAGATAATTTGGAGACCAGAAATTCTGTCTGTTGGAAACTTGGCTCTGCAATGCAGTTGTCCAAAAAAAAAAAAAAAAAAAAAAAAAAAAAAGAAAATAACATTATAAGGGTAACAAGTGATTTGTGGGGTGTGGTCAGACTCTTTTGTTTTGACTCACCCCTTTTGATGGCATTGGCAGAGAGATCTTGTGCATCTGCCTAAGGTCAGAAGTGTAACCAGGACCCATCATCATATTGTAGAATAGTAATGAGCTTTAAAATGTCTGCATCTCTGATAGTAATTATTGACTTTAAACTTGGCTTTATGGTAACTGCTCTGACAACAATTAAGGTTGTTTAGGGATAAAATACTGTTTATTTATGGCTTTTGCTTGAAAGGTCTTGAGGTTTTGCCTCCTTAGAACCACCCAATCCTGTGTGCTGCACTTTTTTACTGTAGCTGGCAGCTGATGGTCACTGTCTTTTTAAATAAATAGGGTTGTGTTGTGAAAGTGCATTCTTGCCCACCCCAGATTCTCTGACAGCTGCTTGTAGTTGTTGAAGCCAATGGTTCCTCTGTAACCTCCATCTTACCTTAGTCCCAGGTGGGTCTAGCAATGTTCACAGAAGTTGCTGCTGTCTGAAAGATTAACTTGCATCTGTTGACTTGCTGCAGCCTCCTCTGGGATAGCCCATAGTGGATCCCAGGGTATTGCAGGGATGACTTGAGCAGAGCTGTATCCCAACCATGTAAAACTGGGATGGGGGAAGGTAGGCAGGTGTCTCAGTGAAGCAGCAGTGAGCACCTGAGTTTGGGTGCTGGAGGGATGGGCAGCTTCTGTATATTAATAATTTTTAGTCAGTAAAAATATTATATAGACTTCAAAACATGCATAGCTGAATGCAGACAAATGTGATAAATCTAGGGGCTTTGTTGATGTTAACAACGTTTGTAAAGGGTAATTAAGTGGAGCAATTAGTTGGACTTACCTGTCCTTTGGCTTGGTAAAATGTATTTAAAATCAGAGCAGACTGTGGACATGCTTTCTCTCTCATTCATGTCCATCACTGACCCTTCTCCCAGGACACACCTCTTTCTGTTCTACTTGGCATAGGCAGAAGCTGCCAGGTGCATAAAACTGGATTTGTAAAATCCACTTAAATTCTCTAGAAAAATAGCTTGAAATAGTTGAAATGTGGCAGTAATTTTTTCTTTCTATTCTGTAATTGATCAGAGAAGGACATCTAGTGGCTGGTGTATCATGAAGCTGCTGTGTTGAAATGAGACTGTGTTACAGTGCAAGCAAAAGCTTTTCTGAAAACCACCTCAGGCAAAAATTTACTTTTTGCAATCAAATACAATTCATGGTAACTGCCTCGAAATCAGAGACAACAAAGTAATTTGAAATGTTCTTATCTTTGTTTTCAAGGAGTTCATCTCTACTATGTTGGTGGAGAAGTCTATGCTGAGTGTTTAAGTGATAGCAGCATTTTTGTACAGAGCAGGAACTGCAACTACCACCATGGCTTTCATCCAACAACTGTATGCAAGATTCCCAGTGGATGCAGTCTGAAAATTTTTAACAATCAGGAGTTCGCTCAGCTTTTAGCTCAGTCTGTCAACCATGGATTTGAAGCAGTATATGAGCTCACCAAAATGTGCACCATTCGAATGAGTTTTGTAAAGGTAAATTATTCTGAGAGTATTTAAGCTTATTGTGGGTTTGAGTATTTAGCAGTAATTCCATTAGCTCTGTAGCAAAGCTGTTCTGGCCTGATGTGGTTCTTTTCAGTGATAAGTATATTTAAAGTGATTAACTGGGGGAGAAGGAAATCAGTACAAGAAAGGAAAAACACGTATTGCTGCATTGAATGTTCACTGTGTATTCAGTTACTTCAGTATGCAGGACAGGAATTTATTCATTATTGTAATTTTGTTAAAGGAGATTTAAGTTCGTGCTCTTAAATTTCAAGGAGTAAACTGAATAACAAACATTAAAAGAATATGAGTAGGAGGGAACATAATTATTGAAGAAAATTTTTAGCTTTTTCAAATTGATTATTAGTTTAAAAAAATCCATGGTTATGGAAAAAAGACCCCAAACTGCCCCAAACCCTAATGATTTGAGTTTCTGAAGTCAAGCTGTGCTGTTACTCTCACAGGAGCATTTCCTGAGCACTGTTTAACCAAGTCATTGTCTGTCCCAGGTTTGGTGTGGAGTCTGAACTTGGGCATTCCAGGCGCAGTGCGCGCATCTTTGTCCCAAAGATGTCTCGTTGGTTTTGTCACTTATGACAATTACTGCTCAGTTTGAGAGTCTGGAGGAGAGTGAGCAGGAGGTTGAAAGAGAGATGTGGCCATGGCCAGGTGTCATCCTCAAGTCAGCAGTGAGCTCCACAGGAGGCTGTAGCACACAATTGATTCAGGTTTCGAGGCACAGCTTCCCTCCTGCTCCTTCCCAGTCTCAGGTTTTGATCCTTTAGATCAGTGTTACTAGCTTGTGAATTACCTTCAGAAAAGTATCTTGCAGTCATGATTTCCTGCTTCTTGTCAGTAGTTATTTTAAAAGACAAGCATGGCCTCAAATTGACCAGTACCATTTTGTTCATTTTCCAGGGCTGGGGAGCTGAATATCACCGGCAGGATGTCACAAGCACCCCGTGCTGGATAGAAATTCATCTTCATGGGCCCCTCCAGTGGCTGGATAAAGTACTTACACAAATGGGTTCTCCTCTTAACCCCATCTCATCTGTTTCATAGTGCTGAAATTCCATCTTCAGCCTTATTTTTAGTGAACTTATTCTAATTGTAGAGAAACTTCCAGTGGATACTGTGAGCTACATGGAGAATGGATCTTATGATTTAACTTTTTTTTTTAGATCCCTTTGTGACCAATTCCACTGTGTATAGCTAATCAGTTTTACATTTCGAATTGTTCTTGTGATGCTTAAGTGACAGTTGAGCCCTAAGGGAAAAAATAGTCTATTGAAAAATCAGAACACTCTTCCCCTTCTTCCTCTTAAAACTTAAACAGACAAATGTCTTAACTGGAAAACCTTTTTGTCCTATAGGGACAAGAATTAATGAAGACTGACTTCAGAAAATAAATACATATCATAATTTGGGATTTTTTAATGTTTGTGAAACTCTTTGAACATGTGCAGCTCCAGCTTGCAAGCTGTATTTTTAGCATAGTGTTTTAACACCTTAAGGTTGACATCTGTCATAAGCAAAATTAGACTTTATTAGGGCTAATTTGCCTCAGATTGAACAATGTGATATTTTTTTTTAAGTGTACACATGAAATATACTTTTTACAAATATTGGAGTGGTGTAAAAACACTTGTATTTTCTATTGGAAAATGCTGTCATAAACACATTGTATGTTAATGCAGAATAGCAGTTCTTAGCCTTTTCCCACTTTGGTTTTGTAATATCTCTTTTAACCACCATTTAAAGTAGTAATTGATCAAGGTAAACATCCTGCACATTTCTGGAGTAGTGATTCTTGTTTTGCTTTGATTTACACTCATGCCGTTTGGATTTGGTTGCCAAGGCTATTTCTTTTTAGGTACCTTTCTCTATTTTAACATAAACACTACTATTTGTAAATGGCAGTGCTTACTACTTTTTGGAAGGAATAAGTTTTTTGTTTTCTTTTTGGTGTTCTAGCTGTTTATTTTATCTGTCTGGAATTGATCTGTGTTAGGCCTTTTTAGTCTCTCAGTAGACATTTTGCAGTATTAGTGATTACACTGTATTTAATTCACTTTCAAGTATGAGTTTGAGTCTCTTTGAAGACTGTGAGTGGCTTAGCAAATGAGTAACTGAATGCAGAAGCTTTTACTTCCAGATCATGTAATTTAATTCAAACCTGTTGGTAATGACCAAAAGTAATCATTTCTTTGTAGCCTGCATGAAACAGTGCTCTTGATCCTGTCCCTGGTGACAGGGGTTCAATCAGAAGACTTGTAACTGTGGTTGGCATCTTTATGGGATTGAAGGACTGTTTTAATATGACTATGACTTTCTCTCACACATCTAAAGAATCACAGAATGTTAAGGGTTGGAAGGGACCTTCAAGATCTCCCAGTCCCAACCCGCTTTCCGTGCACAGGGACACCTCCCACCAGAACAGGTTGCTCCAGCCTTTTCCACCCTGGCTTTGAACACTCTCAGGGCTGGGGCATCCACAGCCTCTCTGGGCAGCCTGTACCAGTGCCTTACCAGCCTCACAGTGAAGAATTTCTTCTGTATGTCTAAGCTAAGTTTGCCCTCGTTCAGTTTGGACCTGTTATTCCTTGTCCTGCCACTCCAGCTTCCCTGGAGCCCTGTCAGATACTGGAAGGTTCCCATGAGGTCTCTGCTCAACCTTCCTTCTCCAGGCTGAACAGCCTCAGCTTTTTCAGCCCCTCTTTGCAGGGGTGGTGCTGCAGTCCTCTTATCAGCATTGTGACCTCTGGACTTGCTCCAGCAGTTCCATGTCCTTCTTACACTGGGGGCCTCAGAAGTGTGCTCAGCACTGCAGGTGGGGTCTCACAGGAGCAGGGCAGAGGGGACACGTGCTGCCCACGTTCCTTGGGATGCAGCCCAGGATTCCATCAGTTTTCTATGCTGTGAGTGCTCAGTGCCAGTTCGTGGTGAGCTTTCCATCAGCCATTGCTCCCCAGTCTTTCTCTGCAGGGCTGCTCTCAGTCACCTCTCTGCCTGGCCTGTAGGTGTGTCTGGGATTGCTGGGACCCAGCTGTAGGACCTTGCACTTGGCTTTGTTGAACATGACGTTTGCATTTGGCAAACTTAAGTAGAGAATTTAAACACTATACTAAACATTAAAATCAATTACATAGCATATGCATATTTACCTCCTTTATATAATAAAAAAGAGGCTGAAAGAAACATGTTAAGAGAATTAGAAGTGAATTATATACAAAATTTTGCATTATAGAAAGACCCTATTATAATTTTGTACCTCACCTTGCTTTTTCTGTTTCCTGAACACCTCTTCAAAAAAGGGTTCAGTGTTTGGGGGAGAGGCTGAAAACTAATATGCAAATATTTACTAAAAGATGCATTTACTGCAATCCTGAGAAAATTATTTTTAAACAAGTTTTTGTGTTTTCTGTTGAATGACAGTTTCTCCTGAAATATGGAAATCATGCATCTTATGGTACCTGAGTAACAAATGATCTTAAAGGATTAAAGTTGTTTACGTGTCATTAAAATGTTTTTTATTAATTGCCTTAAGGGAATAAACTGTAACACTTCTGCAGAACCCTAATGTTCTCTTGTACAGGAATTTATGTATTACTGTTTTGGTTTTTTGTGTTTTGTTTTGTTTTTTTTCAAACAGTTTCTCAAGTGTGTTTGAAAACAGATGAGTGCATCTTCAGAAGAAGGGGAGTAACATTATTTGCCACTCAGCTTTGGTTTCTTCCCTTTCATTTTTTGGAGCTGC
Organism: Oenanthe melanoleuca; assembly: GCF_029582105.1. Taxonomy (NCBI): domain Eukaryota; kingdom Metazoa; phylum Chordata; class Aves; order Passeriformes; family Muscicapidae; genus Oenanthe; species Oenanthe melanoleuca. The sequence goes on along the minus strand of NC_079347.1, from coordinate 11,501,330 downwards.
AGCCCACAGACACTTCTTTTGATTGAATAAGATACCAAGTCAGTTGGCCACAGGATCCAGCTTCTATTTTCTTCTTGGGGGCTGACGTTTGTCAAGTTGCTGAATATGTATATTTAACACTACAGAATATTGTATTTCTTGACTAGCTTATGTAATAAAGGACATGGCATATTGAATTAAGGAAAGACTGCAGTTGTAGGTACAAGATTTTCCTTTATCCAGAATGTTTTTCACCTGGCTTCAGCTCTGTTCACTTGTATGCTTATATGTGGCCAACTGAATGACTCAAGAATGGGTGTTGCAGTGGGTGTTGTGAGCCAGAGCTGGTGCTTAGTGCTAGTATTGTGGTTAGATTGGCTACCCGTGCACTGAACCATAATTTCTGCAATAATATCCAGTCAACCCTCTTCTTATGCTGTCATTAAGTACTGAAGTGCTCTGGCATTTTTCTGCTCGTGTACATATTCTGGAACTGTAATAGCTGCAGTGCTGGAATATCCTTGTGACTGCTGGTTTTGGCAGGGCAGGCTTGCAGGAGCAAACCCAGTCAGATTTGTCTGTGTTCTACTTCTCTGTTGCTCCCTAGTAGGGCTTTTTGAGAGCTTTCTGGTTAGCAGATTTTATATGCTACTGGTTCATGGTGTTGCTAATCCAGTTTTGTTCATCTTGTGCTGCTGATAAAAAATTCAGATATGGGTGCGTGGATAGATTGGATGGAAAGTTGTTTTGTGCCAACAATGTGTGAAGTGTAGCCAGAGCAGGGAGTGCTGCTCGTGGTACAGCACATTGTGCAGAAATCGCCCCTTGGTCTGGATAGAGGGATGGAGAAATTGGCTCAGCCAGTGGTGTGGTAGTGGCAGATGGAGCCTTTCTAGTGTAGCCCAGCTTGGTTAGACTGAATGTTACTCCTCAGTAAAAACTGATTTGGCTTTTGTAGTACATTTTCTTCTTTCTGGGCATCTTTCTGCTTTGCATCAATCCCAGCACTGACTGACAGCTGTGGCCATACCAGCAGGGAGCCTGGAGCAGGTTTATCCTGGAGGCTTTCCTGGGAGTGCTTTTATAGTCCCTGAGATAAGACAGCAGCTTGGCTGTTGCTCCTTAGACACCTGGGCCTTGCTGGCAGTCAGGCAGTGCCTTGTGTGTGACACTCATTAACTGCATTAGGCATGAAATAGTTGTCTATGAAGGGCTGACACTGGGTTATAGAACCTACAGGACCAAAATAAAACCTAGCATGACTGACAGTGAGGGACAAATCTGACAACAGTTCAACAGGCAAAAGAATGATAAAACAGCCCAGCTGTTCCAATTCGGGATAGAATTGTTTAAAATGTTGGAATTCTTTTCATTTTGCTTAAAGCAATGATTTTTTCCCCCACAGTATTACAGTGTGAAAGTTGTGGATTCTTGGGTGTAAGATTAACTTGGATTCTTGCAGTATAACTCTAGAGGACATTATGATGTGTCAGGCTTCCTCACTAGTCTGAAATAATAACCTTTTCAGGATATTGTTTTACTTGCTCATAGTGTTGCTGGTGATGGTTTCTGGAAAAGGAAACAAACAAACAAAAACCAAAAACAAAATGAAACCATTTTCTAAATGTTTTGCTTCAAATGACAAACATGTGCCTAACTTTCTTCTGTAGTTGTGAAGTCTCTGTTGAGGAGGGTTTCCCATTCTGAATTCAAATCAATAGACCAAACCATCAGATTACAACATAATGTTGCTTTCTTGTGCTGCTCCATAAACCTGCTTCTGTGTTTGTTGCAAGCATAACCTTTATGCTTTTGTTTACATTGTAGGAAACACAGTTCTAGCAATGAGGTTTTTTTCATTTAACTCTAAACATCTTTTTATTTTGTTAATTTTAAAATTACTAGGTTTTGCTATGTTACGTTTTTAAAGATATTTTTTGCATACTGCTGCTCATATTTCAATAAACAAAACAAAAACCCCACAAATTCTTCTGATTTCCTTCGTCTGTAACTCTTTGTCTCAAATATTTATTTACAAGGGTTAATGTAACACATGTAACTTGCTGCTGATGCCTCTCCATGTCCATATTCCTCCTCACACAAATGTGATCCTGTCATTTAAAAAATACTGCTGTGCATCTTTTTGGTAATGTAAATGCTGTGCTCTCAGAAGCAGAGACTTAAGTTATTTCATTACTTCATTTTAAAAAGTTCTTTTTTCTTGAAGAATGCAGCCAGCCAAAATGGTATCATTTTGATAGTACCTATAGGAATACTTAAATTGATAGTACAAAAATAGTACAAAAATAGTTTATCTATAAGACTTCAGCAATCTGATGATTGTTAGGGGTGCTTGGGGCTCTTTTTACCGCTGTAGCCAATCATAACATTTTGAAACAGCTCACCATGTCTGAATGTGTTGAGCTTTGAACTGCTGATCAACAGCTTTCAGTGCATTGAAGCTGCTCAGATATCTCTTGTAACTCAGTACTGCTGCAATAAAATGTACATTTAGAAGTTTAGTGAACTATGTATTAGCTTATATTAAAGATTGAGGGGAAGAAAACCTTTCCCTTGTTTACCAAGATACTGCAGAAATAGAGGTTGAAAGGTGGTGTGCATATATTAAATCCTTTTTTGGCAGGATGAGTAGAAAAGCACTGAGTCCCAATTCCACAATGACAAATTATTTCTTTAGTATAAAATTGAAATGAAAATGTTGTTACAACTTTATCTTGTCTGGGCTTCCTGCTTTGGGATTTAATTTTACCAGCAGACTGCCACCTGCAGTAATACTCTGAAATTCTGTCATTTTCTCAATAATAAGAGCTTTTTTCCCTCTGAATGAGAATCCAGTCACTCCAGTAATTTTTTTAATTAAACTCCTGGTGCTGTACTATTTTTATGGGTTTGCTTCCAGAACAATGATTGTCATGAAAATCCCCAGAAGATTTACTATGAAAGTATTACACAGATTATACAGCCTAATTTGTAAGCAAGATCTCAGATGAAGTTTCAGTGGCTTATTGGCTTTCCAGAAGCTTTATGTGCATTTTATGAATAGTTTTTTAAGTAAGAAGCAAGCAAACAAAATACTTTGGTATCTAAAAGTTTTAAGTAATGAAGACATGAAGAGGGGTTTTTTAATCTTACTGGTCTCTCTGAGGAATTTGGAGGTACAGTAACAACTCTGGGAGTAGGTAGCCAAAGTAACCTCTGAAATTCTTTATTCATAGGATTTTTACAGATGAAAAAATGTTTTGAGTGAAACACCCCTCTTCCACCCCCTCTCCAACCTACACTGTGTGTTAAATAAGTCAGAGGCTGCTTCTGTTCACTGCTACATGAAAAGCAAATATCTCACTGTCATTTAAAGTAATTAAACATTGGGTATCCTATACCCTGTGACCAGAGAGCTCTTTCTTGTCCTGGAGTAGAGAGCAGGTTTCTGCCAGGTCAGTCACTCCACATTTAATTGCTGAACTCTCTGTTGCTGTTTGCTTTGCCCCTGCTCTGCTGGAGGGAGGAGCAGCAGCACAGAAGCAGTGGGCAGCACATGCAGAGTGTCACTGTCATCACCTGGAGCCCCCTGCCTCAGGCAGGAGTTGGTTTGGCTGTCACCAAAGGGATGCTCTGATTTAGCAGAGACTGAGCTGCTGCACTGCAAGTGAGGTTTGCACAGACAGGGACCATACCATGGGAGAGTTCCTGCTGCAGACCATGTAGGACAGCGAGGGCAAGGCTAAAGTCTCATAAAGACAAAATGACAGGTGGTATTTATACACACCAATAGATTAATGTGGAATCGATTTTTTTTTTAGGTCTTGAAAATAAGCTTCCAACTTGTGTTCAGAAATAACTGTAGTTAGATAACATTTCCCCTCCCAAAGACAAAAGCTGTAAACCTACTTCACTCCCATGGAGATGTGAGGTGAGGAGAAGGGTGATGTTATGGGGGATAGAAGCTGTTGGGTCATCCTCAGCCATTCTGTGTTCCAGCTTCTTGCAGGGCTTCTTATGTTCATAAGACATTGGAAGAAAAAAACCCACACCTTTTAAATTAGCAGCTTTTCTGTCATAAGGCCAGTTCTATTTTGTTCATAATTTTTTTTCCATTCTCTTTTTGAGAAATAACTTTGTGGTTTGCAATAACAGAATTTACTTCCAGGACTAAATTAAAAATGCTGTGTAACCCAATCACTCCTGCAAATCCTGATTTTCTGAAGTCTCTTAGAGAAACTGCTGATGGCAAACTCAGGAGCCACCTGAGACAGCTTTGAGCTGTGTCTGTGATTTTGACTTCAGATGCAAAACAGACAAAATGGGCTCAGTTCTGTAAAAGCCAAATGGAGACTATTTCTTCTGAGATTTCAGGTCTCTGGTGAGCAGTGTCACTAAAGGATTTTAATAGAAGGAATTCTTAAGTTCTTATATTCTCAAATTCTTAAGTGTGGGACCCCACACTTGTCATACATCTAACAAAACAGTTCCAGCAAGTGAAGCAATGCCTGTCAGTCCCTCCCTGGTGTGCTTGTGGTTGGAAAGAGGATTTTTTGGTCAGGTAGAATTCCGAGCCTGGTGAAACAGAATGTTTTCTACACATGCATTTTGTACTTTGCCTAAAGTTGTGGTGGTGCCCCATTCCTGGAAATGCTCAAAGCCAGCTTGGAGCAACCTGGCATTGGAAAACGACCCTGCCCATGTCAGTGGTGGTTAGGACTGGATGATCTTTAAGGTCCTTTCCAAGCCAAACTATTCTGGGATTCTATGATTGTGAATGTCTCTGAAAAATTTTTTTTCTGCAATAGCAATGATCCTGGATATTGATGAGAGACAGGCATGGATAAAGGCATTCCCAGAAAATCATTTGACACTCTCAGCATGACAGGTTCTTCTGCAGTATTACTCCAACAAATGTGGAGAAAAATAGGATTATTCCAGAGCTATTCTTGAATCTTTATTTAAAGAGTGCAAAGCAACATGTGCTCTGTCAGGTTCTGAGGCTTTTGCCAGCAGAAATTCTTAGACCAAACTCATTATGGCTGGTAGCTGAAAACAAGCTGTCACTGCCTAAAAATAAATAAGAAATGTCTGATTTGATAAAACTTGGTTTATTCAAAAAGGGCTGAGAGAAATGCACTTGCATTTATTGTTGCTTTCTGCATTAGAGTAACTACTTGGAATTACTTGGAATCAGTTAAATTTGGTTCAGAGGAAACATTGGCTGCATATCAAGGAATAAAATATTGAAATCTGTTATGTAGTAATTTAGCTTGTTTGAGCAAAATAAAACTTGGTAACAAAGACAATGACATGGAAGTGTTATCAACTGTGCCATTTTTGGGTAAAAAAGAAAAACTTTTAAAAGCTTTAAAAAGAAAAAGCTGTCTGTCAAACAGACTTTGTCTGTGTTCTCGAGTGCAAGCCTGTATGTGTGTGCAAAAATTTAAAATCTCCTCATTTGGATGAAATAAGTTATGTACACATATATACATACAGTTTCTCTGGTTTTCTCTTCAGGTCAAGAACAGGGTTAGAAGCAGCATCTGACACCCTCTGAAGCCCATTTCAGATGATCCAATACCAAAACTACAGCTAAAATAGATTTAATGGATAGCTGCAATTCTCCTGTATCTTGAGCCATTTGATTAAAAAAAAAAAAACCAAAACAAAACCAAAAAAGCAACCCTTTACCCAGTTTGTGGGAATTATGGAATTATGGATACTCTTCCTGGGTTCATGCAGCTTGATCTGGAATTGTGCTGTAACTGCACGTTTACAAGAAACCAGCATGTTCAAAATAGCTTGTCAGCTACCAGTGTTAAGCAGAAGGTTTGTTTGTTCTGATTTTAGAACAAAATCAGATAGTTAGTAATTTGAAGTGGTGGGGGTTGCCAGTGAAGAGGGCTGAATCAAGCTGTTGCCATATTGATAACTCATGCTTCTAATTGGGCTAGGTTTCAACGAAGAGCAAGAAGTGGGGATACTGTGCAGCAAAGAAACTATTCCTATAAAGCTGTATTTTATGGCTTTCAGAACTTATCTACTTTGTGTACCAAACTTGGAGCGCTCTGCTCACCCCTGTCATTAGTTTGCATAATATTAAATATATTCATTTTCTTTCCCCACTTCTCCCCATCCTGATTATTTTGATTTCATGCTGTGGCAAATAATTTCCTTTGCAGCTTATGAAAGATGAAAATAAATTCCTTAGGTAATAAGTGTTTCACATAAGTAGTAACTTAAGACTTGATCGATGATGCATTCAAACATCAAAACCACAACAGAATGACAATCAAAAGCCTAAATAAACATTTTTCACTTTCTCCTCCTGCCTGGCAGGCCTCCCACAACATCACCATGCAGTTCCAGCAGCAGTTGGGAGAAACAGGTCTGGAAAGTAAACTCATCTCAATGTGGAGCTGTTAGGTAAATACTCTGGGTTTTTTATATTTGATGCTTGGTTTCATAAATATGGGGGAACAAGCTCCACCAGATGCCCAAATCAGAGACTGTTGTTAATACAATTATCCTTGTATGGACACTGAATGGGTGGATGATGACATTTGCATACACACAGAGCTTAATCTGGAATCACGGGGCAATTTTTTGCAAAAAAAACCTGTATAAATTTGCTACAGCATTCTTTTCATAACAGAGCTTTTTATTTACAGCTACTCAGATTGGCATACAGCGTAATTTTCAGCGATCTCCTCCTGCTCATTCCTCTAAAGGGGGTCACATCCATGCAGTGGCACATGGCACTAACTCCTTATTGCACAGGGCTGCTGGTGCCTGCTCCTGCTGGAATGAGAAGTGTCAGACAGCTTGTGTCCTCCACGGGTTCCTTGCCTCCCTGAGCGATCTGTCGTAAGGAAGAGTAGCAAAAAAAGAATTTTTCAGCTGGCAGTTTATGAAGAACACAATGAATGTCACAGTCAAGAACAGAAAAAAAAAGAGAATTATGTAAGTCACCAGGTCTGGCTTATTTATTTCCCCTTCTTTCAACACCCTGGCTGTCGACATGTAAAGAGCGGAGGAGCTCACGGGTCTGGGAGTGCTGCTCAGGTAGGGCGTGTTGGTCTGGATCATTAGGTGAGCTTCAGTGGCACTGGTGGAATTGAGAAATTCACTATACATGTTCTTGCTTAAATTTCTTCCACAGCAGAAGTAAATCAGGAGGGCAAACGCAGTCAGTCTTTGGCACAGGAAAGAAATAATGTCCCTGCTTGTAAAAGGCTGCAAGCCAGCCGCATCTTGTTAAAACAAATTAATTCGCTTGCATGGCTTAGTGACTTCTTTCAAATCTTCTTGGCTCATATTTACAGCATTTATCCACAAATATTAATCAAAAATGATACAGGTACCTTGTGTCCTGGCCCTTGTTCCCCCTGCACGCCTTGCTTGGGGAGATGCGCCGGCTCATCTGCTGCTCAGCAGGGATGTCCTGGGAGCACTGGGATGTCCTGGGAGCGCTGGGATGTCCTGGGAGCGCTGGGATGTGCTGGGAGCTCTGGGATGTGCTGGGAGCTCTGGGATGTCTTGGCAGCTCTGGGATGTCCTGGTCAGCAGGGATGTGCTGGGAGTGCTGTGATGTCCTGGGAGCACTGGCATGTGCTGGTCAGCAGGGATGTGCTGGGAGCTCTGGGATGTGCTGGGAGCTCTGGGATGTGCTGGTCAGCAGGGATGTGCTGGTCAGCAGGGATGTGCTGGGAGCGCTGGGATGTCCTGGCAGCTCTGGGATGTGCTGGTCAGCAGGGATGTGCTGGGAGCGCTGGGATGTGCTGGGAGAGCTGGGATGTGCTGGTCAGTAGGGTGTCCTGGCAGCTCTGGGATGTGCTGGCAGCTCTGGGATGTGCTGGTCAGTAGGGATGTCCTGGCAGCTCTGGGATGTCCTTGCAGCTCTGGGATGCGCTGGGAGCGCTGGGATGTGCTGGCAGCTCTGGGATGCGCTGGGAGCGCTGGGATGTCCTGGCAGCTCTGGGATGTGCTGGTCAGCAGGGATGTGCTGGGAGCGCTGGGATGTCCTGGCAGCTCTGGGATGTGCTGGTCAGTAGGGTGTCCTGGCAGCTCTGGGATGTCCTTGCAGCTCTGGGATGTGCTGGTCAGTAGGGATGTCCTGGCAGCTCTGGGATGTCCTTGCAGCTCTGGGATGCGCTGGGAGCGCTGGGATGTGCTGGCAGCTCTGGGATGCGCTGGGAGCCCCGTGCACGGCTCCACCTGCGCGGGCTGAGGAAGAGCCTGTTCAGCGCTGGCAGCAGGCTGGGCTGGCAGCGCTCACTGTCCGTGCAGGGGAGGCACCAGGGCTTTCCAGCTGGCTCTCACAAGTGGGATGCGCATAAACCCAGGGTTAAGCAGCATCTGCGCGGAGAGGCAAGAGCTGCCTTGAGATCCTGCTGGATTTGCCGTCGCGGTTCCGTGCCTCGGGAGGCTCCGTGCTGCCGAAATCCTGGAGCTGGGAAGCATTAGTTGACTTTCTTAATCCTCCGCCGAGCCAGTGCTATAAGAGGCTGAGCTTTCCAGGCACTCCTTTCATTGCTTGGAGAAAAAATAAAAAATAATAATTAAAAAATAGAAGAGTGATATCCCTTTGCTCAAGAGAGAAAGAGCAGAAAACCTTCCCTGGCGCGGCTGGGGTCGGCTCTCCGGCAGCCCGCTCCCTGCGGGCTGGCAGAGCCCGGGCTGTGCCGAGCCGCTCCGCAGCCGCTGCAGCTGGCAAGGCAAAGGAGCAGATCCTGGATAACCCCCGCCAGTGCCTGAGCTCTGCCTGGAGGCTTTCAGCTGGGGGAGGGATAGAAGAGAGTGGGACAAAAAGGAAGAAAATTACCTCAAAACCTTTCTTTCTTTCTTTCTTCCTCAGTCTTTTTTTTTTTTTTTTTTTTTTTTTCCCATTTCCCTGTGATCCCCAGCACCCTCTCCAGCCTGACAATTAGCATGTTAATTCTTTTTTTTTTCAGCAAATTGCTTTATGCTGCTATTAGCTCCTGGCTGCTTGCCAGCTTGCTCTGACAATCTCCCGTGCATCAGATAAGCGCCGTTAATACTTTTATTTTAACGCATTGCAACTTGAAAAATGGGCAGGGGACAGAGCTGGAGGCGAGAGAAGCAAGGAAGGGTAACTGGGCAGAGGAAAACATCTCCAGCCCCAGGGTGCTGATCCCAGCAAATGCTAAAGCTGCTTATGATGAGCTGCTGCAGCCAACAGTGCCAGTGGTTAAACATTTCGCTTAGCATGATAAATGTTTCTGCTGAGAGAGGGCGAATGAAGAGAAGAGAGATCTTCTGGTCAGTTAGATTTGAATAAAATCACATCAACACCCTCTGAGGCCCTGGTCAGCCTGTTTCTCATCTCCTGCCAAACTCCAGGTGCTCTGGTTAAACCCCTTGTGCCTCCAGCAGCTCTGCTGGGGTGCTGGAAAGCTGACACATCTGTCACATTCCTGTTCACATCCTCCTGCATCCATCCTCACAAAAGCCAAAGTGTTTCCTTACAAGTCCTGCAGACCTTTTCTTTCATAAGGAGGTCTTAAAAACAAACCTCCTATGGAAGGTTTTCTTGATTTTTGTTCCGCTCTCTCTCTCTTTCCCCCCTTTTTCAGCCTGAGCGCTCTGGCTGCCTCATGCTGCTCTCCAGGATGCTAGCAGGAGCTTTTCCTGCCTGCCCCCAGTGCTCCTCCTGGGAACACATCTCCTGCCCACAGACCACAGCAGTCACACCTATTTACTCTGCAGGTTCAAAGAACAGGATGCCGAGGCAGGCAGCCACGGGGGCTGCAAAAATCAACAGAGCCACAGAGTTTGAACTGTCGTGTTGCAATGTCTCCTTTCATGCCTCCTTCAAAGAGCCTGTGAGCAGCAGCATGGCAAGGCTGAATGTCTTCCCAGCACCATCCCATCTTCAGCTCTCTCCCCTCTGAACTGTTTTTGAGTTTAACAAAGCTTTACATCCTTTTTTATTTATTTCCTTTGTTGTTTTTATTAATATGTAGGAAAACCAAGAAGATATCTGGGGCTGAATCCTGCAAACAGTGTGCACAGTCTTGATGTTTAACATCCAGGTACTCTGCAAATGTTTTCAGCTCTGGGGCAGGGCAGAGGTGCTGTTTGCTCATCCCCTCTCTGCACAAACAGGATGCCCTTCTGAGCAGCCTCTTTCCACCCCTCTTCACGTGCAGGTTGCATGTAGACACTGAACCAGAATCTTTATTTTTTCCCTTTTGCTGCTTCTCTTCTCTCTTTGGAAGATTCCTGCTTGTTTCCAATGCTCACAGTGCAGCTGCCCAGCATGGGGATAAATCCTCAGGGTGTTTTACAGCAGCTTTGTGGGCACACAGGGAGTTCAGAGCTCCTCTTGCTTTTTGGCTGGCTGGCTGGTTGGTGCTCATATAGAAACTGATGAGAAGCCTTGAGAGTAAATCAGATGTTTTTTCTGTATCCAGGCTAAATCTTAAAACAGCTAAATTGCCATAAATAACACCTTAATTGCAAAAATAAGACCTGATCCTTTCCCTTTGTTCTCCTTAATTTGGAAGAGCGTCATTAACTTATTCCTTATTTAGTCGTTTCACTGGGTTTGTTTCTTGGTTTTGGGGATTTTTAAAATTATTTCCCAAGGCTGCCAGCATTTAGTGGCGTATTTTGTTAGTTTTGATGTGCACTGGCAGTAGCACTGCAAGGACAAACACAGAGCCTCTGACACTGGCTAGAGTTTAATGATAACAAACCTTAGAGTGTTGCAACTTCCTGTCCCGTTCAGAAACTGGGTCAGCAGTGCTGGTCCTGGGGACAATCCTGGGGCTGGAAAGGCTTTTGCCTCCTCCTGTGAGAGCCCCATCTCTGGGTTTGTCAGCTACACTCAAGGGCAAGAAGTTTTGTTCAGATGTGTTGGAGCCCCAGCAGACCTTAAGGGGTTGTTTGGTGGTTGTGGTGACTCAGTGGCAGCTCTGGTCCAGGCTGAAATCAATAATGACAGAAACTGTCCAGAGCTGAAAGGAGGGAGAACGGAGCCTGTGGCCCCCAGCCCCATGCACTGCCACCCTCCAGGCTGGCAGGACCATCCTATTTGCTCAGCAATCCCTCAGCCAGGCTCCCACTAAGCACAGCACAAACCTGAGCGGGTGGAATTGCTGGGCATTCATCCACACTCCCAAAGGCTGGAGCCTTTCCCCAGCTCCAGCCTGGTAAATAATGCATGATCTCTCTCTCATCTGCTTACACAACCCCTACCACGATAAATACCAACCCAGGGAAATGAAAGGGGAAAGAAACATTATCTTTCTCTGTAATGCAACCATTTACAATCTGCATTACGATCCTTCTGCTCTGCAGAGTGAGCAGCAGTCAGGGGGATGTTTCTATTAGCAGACCAGAATGCAACAAATCACAGCTGTAACTTTCCAGTGCCGCATAAAAGCAGCTTAAAACCATATAAAGGAGAGAAAATAAAAATAATATACAGGGATTATTTCCAGGTGCCTGAGATTCAGATATTTAGGAACATATTTTCAAGTGCAGGGCCATAAAACTTAGCACTAGACACCTAATGTGGGAATCTTGCCCTTGGTTCCTAAACATGAGGCAGGATGCCTGAAGAAATTGGCTCAAGTGCAGAGAAGTCTTGAAAATGTTTTGTTTCAGAAGAGATTGTGTGTATTTCAGACTAACTTCTGCCATTAGGCTTCTCAGGACATGTTTGCACCACCTAAAGGAGGAGCATTTAGGAAGGCTCCAGAGAAGTCTGAGGCAGTGGGACTGGAACTGGAGGATCTTAAGGTCCCTTCCAACCCAAAGCATTCTGTGATTCTGCAAAAGGGGGTTTGTGAGCATCTGGTCAGTGCTGCATCCAGATCCTTTGTTCCTCTCTAGGCTGGGAGGAGCACTGTGATTCATCCAGGCATTGGATGGGCAAGAAGCACCACACACTCTGCCAGCCCAGTAAGCTTTACCTCTGCTCCAGTGGGTGCAGGGAAGAGACTCTGGCTGTTACTTGAATGGGGGGAGCATCCCAGCCTCCCTGCCCTGCCCTCACTGGCCCAGCACAGGGGGCAGCTCCATACAGCTTCTGGGGGTTCCACGGGGTGGAGAGCTTCACCCTTGGGGCAAGGTGTGATCATGCTTGGATTACCTGGGTCCTGACAGAAGTTGTAATTTTCTCTGTGCAGTGTCCTTCTTGGTGTGTTCAGAAGGCAAAGCACAGCTTGATAGAGTTTCACACAGCCAGGAGGTGTGGGTGGGCATCCAGTGACACTGCTGGGGATGCAGCTCCTGTACATCCACACACGTAGAACACGAGCAGGAGGGTGCTCTGGAAGAAAAAGCAAAATGTTTGATTGTAGAGAAAGGTTGTCTTTGGTGCCTCCTTTACACTTGAACTGATCTCGAGTCAAACAGTGCTGGTTTGTTGGCTGAGCTGGGAACAAAAGGGGCCGTGGATGCTGAGCTGGGCACTGCAGCAGCCCAGCTCTGGGCAGGAGGAAAGCTTCACCCAGGTCAGGGGGTCAGTCAGCCTCAGATGGACACAGTGGTGCTGCTCTGGGAGCTCCTTGTAGAGTGTGCTGGCTCAGGACCATGTCAGTCCTGTCCCTGCAGCACAAGGACACTGCTGGGGCTGTTTCTGGCCCAGCCTGGGGCTCTCTTGGACAGGGAGGCATGTCCAAGGACAGGGCTGTGTGCTGCCCATGCTGTATTGCCAGAGTTTAACCCCAGTTACTGGGGGTTGAATTTGACTAAGAAAAGAAAGCCCACAGGGTTACAACTCACTTCAAGGTTTCAGTTCTGAACATGGTTTGCTTCTGGTGTTAGCAGTCCCTCACCAACTTGCAATATGAATTAAATGCAGTATCAGTCCCAGCCTGAATAGATCCTCTGGGGATCAGAAGGGAATTTGGAGAGGCTGTGAAAAATTGTGCTTTTCATCTCTCTTCTATTCATGTCTCTTCTCAAAAGGATTAAAAGGAGTCTTTCTTCAGGCTGCTGTACAAAACACATCCCACCTGTGTGCATAACCCTCCTCCTGCCTGTTCACTGGTATGCTGCAAAACTTCCTATTTAACTGTAATATTAAATTCATGGTAGGGAATTCAGACCAGGAGTGGCTGGGGCTCCCCATCATCTCTTGAAAACGTGTTGAACTCCCAGGTAGAAATCCTCTGTCATTGCCCTCAATCACCCTACATTAATTTTACCAGTATCAGGTGTTTGGGACAAGCCAGGAATTGCTTGTAAAGCTTCACAGATCATCACAGAATTCTTTTATTACCAGAATCTGTCTTTATTTATGGCTTCTTGCTGGTACAACTCAATTGTCTGGTGTCAGAAATTTTTCCTCCTCTCTCTCTGACCCTGGGCAGGGTCTGTCAGTGGTGGGCAGCTGTGGCTGTGACTGCCAGGCAGCAGGTGACAGGCTGGGGAGATGGGGTCCCTCTTTTTTTCTCTGGTTATTGATTTTTGCTCTGTTTTTCTTAGGGTTGCTACTAATTTTAAATTCTGAGAGGAGTCAACACCAAGTAATAAGGTGAGTTATTAAACCTGGGTGATGCCCTAGACATACAGATGGAAGTTATTTTACAGCCCATGGGTGTTCCTGCCTCCCTGTATACATGCCAAACCTGGGTATCTCTGGCCATGTTCCATGAAACTAGATGTCTATTTTGCAATATTTTAGTTTTCAAATGCCTCCTTAGTTTGAAAAACAGACTTGGTAATACTTCCTTACCCTGCAGGGATCCAGAGGATTAATCAGTAAAGGTGGCAAGGTGCTCTGATGTGGAAAAAAAAATAATAAAAAAAAAAAAAGACTAAAGAACCATCTAAAGCAGGGTGGAAGATGGAGCTGAACCCTAGGGGTGATGAAGCTGAAATCTTACTAAGCTATTGACACTCTCTGGAAAGTTAAACCATCATCCCACTGAAGTACCTGTCCCTCAGTGTGGCTGGCTGCTGCTTTAAGATGTGTTTCCATCTATGACTGTGAAAAAATTGAAGGAAAATTTAGCACAGAGTTCCCCAGCAGGCCAGGGATTGGGGAGCTTAATTGCTTGTGTGCTGCTTGATAAAGAAAAACAGTTTGGTGATTTCTAATTTGTCATTCAGAACAATCTGACTCAAGAAATCACATTGCTTGTTTTTAACTCCAGGGTCTTTTTGGTGTTATGATAGAAAGCTCTGAAACCCATAGACACCTCTGAAAACACAGCCTGCTCATAGCAGGGACAAGCTTTCCATCAACTGAAGTCTTGTTTGTGTCCCAAACTGAAGTAAATTATCTGTAGGATGGCAGAACAAAAACCTTGTTTCGATTTCTTTCTATGAAATCTTTAACTGAGAAAAGCAACCTCTTCCCTATTTTTCTGCTCTCTGAAAACACCTGCAGATGTACATGAGAAGAGTAAATTAATTTCCATTACTACAGAAGAGCTGATCTGAAAGATTTGTGCTGTTCACTGAAGATATTCACCCAAAAAGGGAGACAAAAGTCTCTTAGACCTGTACATCAGGTTTCTGTGTCTGTTTATTCCTTGTTCTTTGGTGGAGTCTGAATCCCAGAGAAGGATTTCATACATATTGTCAGCATTTTCTATTTCAGATACATTTTATTATGGAAGTGACAATGCATTGCTCCTGCCTAAGCAGACCCAGCCTTGAATCAGATGAAATTTTCTGCTGATCCAGATTTCTCAGTCTCTCCACGAACCTTGGAGCACCCTCTCCTCGTTTCTGTGAGAAGCTGCTGGTCAGACCTTTGTGAGAGCCAGAAGAGAAGGAAGCCCAGCTGTGAGGAGAGATGGAGAAGAGCTGTGGTGGGAAGCCCAGCCATCCATGCCTGCAGGAGTGAATCCAGCCTTTTCATCCCCCTGGCTGGCACAGCTTGTCCTTGTGAGTCCTCTGTGTCCTCTTCTCCAGCTGTGACAGCTCCGTGCCTGTGGCTCTCATTGACTGAGCCTGTAATTAGCACTAATCAAGGCAAGGTGCTGCCCACGCTGCCAGAGGGGATGGGAGTGCAGCGTGCTGGAGCAGCCTGTGCTGTGGAAGCCTTGGGGAAATTCTCCAGGCTCCTCCACCAGCCAGGAGCTCATCCTGGTCCTCACTGGCCACGCCAAGGAAAGCTGGAAAACACCCAAGCAAAGCTGGTCTGCAACTTGTGCTTATTGAATGTACCTGGAAGGAAAATCTATCAGGGTGTGACAAGGGTTATTTTAATAATCTAAAATCTTATTGCTTCTGGAACATCTGCTTCTTCATGGAGCAAGAAAACTGGTTTTAATTTCATTGCCATAATTTCATGGAAATAAATTTGAAAAACTCAAACTCCACTATGAGTTAGAAAAACAGTATTTTCTTTTTCCTACCTGTAACAGTGCTCATAAAACTGCATAAAATACAAAGCAAATAGAAATATTTGCAAATAATTTCCCCATTAGTAAAGTAAAAACTTCACCTGATTTTTAACTTTGCAGGGGAAAGCAGAATTTGCAAGAGATGGTTCTTTTGAGGTGATGGAAGATGTTACTCAGTCATATTCCTTGTCTAGATAGAAGCAGATACATTCCTGTTGTATTTTAATTAGTTCTAAACCTATGCAGGTGAGGAGTACAGTACAGTATTGTTATTAAAATTCATGCTTTATAATCAGAACAGTTAGTACAGTCTCTGAGAACAGCAAACTAAAGAGCTTTTAACTTTGGTTAATAGTGGAATTATCTAACTCCTGCTACCATTTAACCCATTGCTAAGTTTTTAAGTAGAGAGAAAGGTTGTGATGATAAAGTGAAATTGTTGCATTAAGATCAGAAGGAGAAAAGCTGTGATCCTTCTCAAAGGCTACATCAGGTCAGCCATTAATTATGAATGCTCATTAATTATAATGGATTTTCTGCCACAAAATCTCTTTAGCTGATCTCTTGAACGGAACTTCAGTAGGGCAGCTGTGACAAATGTAGGAGGATTGCCCCTTTTAAAGGCTGGGGGTTTCTCTCTTGTGGCACCCATGCTGAAACTGAAGCAAAATGACTAATGAAGTTAAGAACCTCATTCTTTTGAAGATCAAAGTCATAAAATTCTGTTAATTCCCTTTGAGACAAAACTATCAATTATAGCGAAGAGATTTTTCCCTGTAACTTTTTGTTGCATTTTAAAACTCCCTAATTGTTTCCCAAGACCATCTCCCTTTGTATTTTGCTATAAACTAATTTACTCAAGTGTCAGGAATCTAAAAATAAAGTATCTTTGGATCAAACATCATATATTCTTCTTAACATCTATCCTTCCTAAGAACAGAAGTAACACCCTATTCCTCTTCAGCAGAACCCAGCACAGGCTGTTTGGTTATCAGAGAGCTCTGCTGGCATTCAGCTACACAAGGTCCATGCTCCTAGAAAAGGGGGACTAAATTTGGTATTTTTGTTTAATGTTTATACTTCTCATCTCTCTGAGCTGCTTCCTTCTTCTCTTTTTGGGGTTCAGGACTCTTTGCTGGATTTTTGTTGGGTAAATGTCAGCTGAGCTTCTTCAAATCACTCCTCCAAGTCCATTTTTGTGTCCCCATTCAGTTTTGGGGAATCCTGGAAGGTAGGGAGGGACAGAGATGTTTAACTACATGGTCTCAACACAACTAAATTTGGCTGTAGATTTTAATCTCTCTTTAACTGCAGTTTTTAACTCCCCCAGTGCCATGTTGTTCCTAGAGCTGCTGCCATGGTTTTCTACTGTCTAGTGTTGTATTTGGCAGAAATATCCCAGATCTGTGTGGTCCCCACTCTGTAGCCTGGGGGTGCTCATCTCTTCAGTTACAAATTTCTACAGAAGTATTTTTTTCCTTTGATATTTTAGAAAAAAAATCGTAGGATGAAAATGTTGCACCAATATTTTTAATGGTTATTTAGAGAATGAAGTGTTTGGACATGCTTGAAAATACTGCTGGGCACCTATTTGCATGTGTAGGTGCCTAAATATCTGAGAAAAACAACCATCTGGTGTCTCTGGACTCAGATCCTCAGAAAATATGTAGTCTACTCAAACAAAGAGAATTCAGGCACATAAATTTCTTTTGATGACTTGCTCAACTCTGAATACCTCCCTCTCTAATGTGCAGAGGGAGAATACACAAAAGGCTTTGAAAGGCTCTGATGCCTTTGTACTGCCTGTATGTGTTTTACAGATAACATTATGGAAAACTAGCAGGAGAACCCATATATTTTATTCAAGTATTCTGCTCTCCAATTTCAATATCCCTTAGCACTCTTACTTTACAAAATAGATAATTGCCTACCTGGTGCCTAGATAGCATTGCCAATTATTTCAAAGTCAATTAATTTCTGAAATAATTTTGAGCTACCTCAAATTACTTCTCCCCCTTATAGACTAATTTTCTTCCATCCTGTTCAAGCAGAATTTCACATTTCATATTTTAATTTCTGTAGAACTCCTGGGTTGTCCATAAGAGAGAATTTGGCCTCAGCATGCCAGAACACAAAGAATACAAACCATTCTGCTGTTAGGTATCAGAAGATTGAAGCATTAGCACCTGAATGCAGAATATTTTCTGATCTGTGCGTGGTGTCACTGCTGGAAAGCAACACCAAATCCTGTAATTCAGAACAGAAGAACATATTTTGCCAGATTTGGTGGAAGTTCTTGCCAAAATCAAGGTAACTCCCAGTGGGTGACTGCCAGAAGAGATTTTTTTTTTTTTTTTTCCCTTGGTCATAGGTTAAATGGACACTGAGAAACACTGGTGAAAAAAAACCACTCCTAAACACGATAATTGTTCCAGCTTCCACAGAGCAAAGCCTGGGACAAGGAATTAGTAAAATTATATTAATTTCAATGCTGATTCTTCAAATATAGGACAATGTCTTGATTCTGAACCTGTTACATGACTTTCTTCCCTCAGTGTTGGCAGTATTTAATGCCAAAATTAATGAGATACTCATTGATGCTGGGCCAATTCCCTGACTTGCACATTGTCAGTCAGGTAGAAATCCAAATGTTCACCCACTCTCTAAACCATTTGATGTCTCTGACTCCATCAGAAGCACATGGCACATCTTGTGGATCATGTGGAATAAAATCAGATATTCTTTCCTTTTCACTCTGATGGAAAGCACCCCACGATTCTCAACTGTATAATCGTTTCCTATAAAATAAATTACTTTATCTGTCTTAATACTGTCACATTTCTGTTCTCCAGTGATCTGCTTCTTCCATCTGTGTGCATAACTGCAATCTTCTCTACACCTACTCTATGTATGCTCAAGTGTCAAAATCCAGCCTCAATCATTCCTGTCACCAGCGTCTTGTTCCTGGTGGGATAGCAGGTAAAATGTCACTGCCCCTCAGACTTCTTTGGCAGATTTCTGGGCTCACTTTGCAGTTTACATGAGCTATCAGAAACACAGTGTGACTAGTTTTGCTTTGGTTTTTGTCACCTGAAATTTTCCACTTATGGAATGACAGGGTATTTTCACTGCTGCCTGTGTCTTGTTTCCATCATGACTGATGCTGCAGTGAAGCATAATTTCAGGAGATATCCACATCACCCAAATCCTGTGAAAGTTGACTTGCTGTTTCTTATTGAGTAATTCTTTGTGACTCATCCTTTGTTCTCTGATACAATTTTTTTTCGCTCGTTTGCAGAACATTGTTCAGACAATTGAGCTTGCTTACTCAAATCACCATCTTTTCTGGTGAAGCAGCACAATCCTTTTCCCCTTTCACAAAGCCCTTGCAAGAGGATGAGGTGACCCACAAGTTACCACCATCTTGTTTGCCTTAAAATACAGATTATACTCGGCTAAACAAAAAAGAAACCCTGCTGGAATCTGTGCATCTCCATAGTTTGATGTGACAACGTGCCTCTCCCGCTGAGCCATGACCTACTTTGCTCACAAAATGCTCTCATTACCTTCCCCCAGACATGAGGCTGCAGGAGCCTCAGGAACTCTGCACCTCGAGATCCAAAGTGTCAGTCACTGACAGTCCTGCAACGCGGATTTCCTTGTGCATCCTTCTGTCAGGGGCCATGCTGCTTGTGGCTCATGTAAATAAAATAACTCTTCTTCTCCTGCAGCTGTTTGTATTATTTCCTGTCTCTGCTCCAGATTCCAGGCTGCCCTCAGCATCCACTCTTCAAATTCACAGCTGGATAAATTTTGCCATCTCATGAAAGATTCTGATACTTTTTGGGACTGATTTATTTATCAGCCTAATTAAAATGTTTTGCTCTGGTAGTTCAAAATTATATTTTTTTCCTTATCCTTATCCTTTTTTTTTTTAATGGAAAGGAACCTTTTTTCTCTACCCAGTCTACTGTGTGTATCAAAACTTGGTAGGATGCCTGATTATGGAGAAACAGAAGGCAAGAGTTTAAGCATCAACAGCTGTGAGAATGACCTACAACATGTGGGACATTTGGTAATTATCCAGTCTGTATTATGTAAGACATAATATCATGCAGTTCTGTTAAAACTTGAAAGTAGAGAGAAGGAAAATGATAGCTAATAACTGATTGCAAAGATAAAGATTCTTAACTGTACATTCATATTGTTTGGATCTTTAAAAAATGCCTAAAATTTGCTTGTTGAATTTAAATTTGTTACAGAGCAAAGGCTTGGCTTTGAAGGGTGTTTATTGATAAAAGAAGAGATGTTTGGATCATAAATATCCACAGCTGAGAATGATTTACAAATGTATGACTGCAGGGACTGGCTGTGAAAGAAAGCCTGGGCTGGTTTTCTCTGCTCTGGTTGGAGCAGGGAAAATTTCTGATGCATGTCAGAAGACAGAAGGGTAAGCTGTGGACTTCCAAAACCCTCCCACCCCCAGTGCGTGGTGTTTGATGTCCAAATGAGGCAGGCATTTATACCTCCAGAGGGTGAAGTCATCAGAGCAGAACCAGCCTAGAGCAGGGAGAACTGTGGAGTTATGTGCTGAATGGATCTCAGTAACGAAAAATTAAGTCAGTTTGTCCTGAGAGTTATGGATGTTGAGTTGGACACTACAGGGAAAGACTGTGTTGGAAAAGCTATCCACTCCTGGGATTTCTACAGGGAATTTCTTACCCCAAAATTATTCAATGTAATAGAGCCTATTAACATATTGGAAAAGCAGCTCACATGCAGTGTTTAGAGACCATGCATGAATTTACAAACTCTCTCTGGGAACTGGCTCAGGATGTCATTTCCTCCCTGACACTGGTACTTTGAGTAGCATTAAGGAGTCTCACTGCACATTTATCAGCTTGAAATTTGGATATCACTAAACTGTTGGGAAGTAGAACTGTTTCATAATAATATATACCATAATTTTTGAAAACATGTCTTTAAGATGTGTATGGAAGTGGCAGAGTGAAGGCTGAGGTATTTAGAAATCCTGTGTTTGACACTACAGCCCAAATGATGAGTCCTGAAGAATTCTGTTCCAGTAAGGCTTAATCTTCCACTATTTAAATGCTCAGAAGTTGCCATTTGCCATAGTTCTCAAACTCTTTGTTTAGTGTTGTATTTTTGCCTACTTACGGTATTGCTTTGCTTGGATTGACAGAATTCACCCTTGCATTTAGAAAGAAGCTGTTTGTGCTGTATCCTGTAATCTGTGTACTCGAGTTAATACATCTTTTATTACTCACAGTTCCAGACATTCTCCTGGTGAAGCTCAGCAGCTGTATTTTCTCAAAGCAATGCTTGAATCAAGGATGAAAATTATCCTCTGAGTTATGAGAAACACACACAGCCCAGCACTGCCCTTCCTCAAGGAACTCCCAGACAGCTGGTGAAGCATTGCTGTGCTGTTCTCTACCCCATGCCACACACTGTGCTGAGAGAACTTTGTAAGAAATAAGTGACATACAGTAAATAACTCCTCTCTGATCTTGCAGGATCAGAATGGCAGCAGAGCCAAAAGATGATGTCCTGGGCTGTTATTACCTGTTGGCTGAGGTAAAAATCTACCAGGACATGAAAAAATAAAAAGGAGAGGATTCTGGTTTATAGCTGAAACCAGAGTCTGCTGCTGGAGGACATTTATTAGAAGTGGCTCAGACATGCTTGCCCTCCTTATTTTGAGTTGTCCCTTTCTCTGCAGTGGAGTTCATTGATTTAATCAGGGCTACTCACATTCTTAGGTACAAACAGTTCTAAGTGAGGGTGAGAGAATTGTACCTTAATTCCTAGACTCTTTCAGACCTCCTTGTCCATCCTCTAAAATTTTTATGCCACCAGAGTAAAAGAATTTCTTTCACCAAATATCTTCATCTTAGATAGATTTGAGTTGCTGTTAAAAAAAAAAAAAAAAAAAAAGTGACACTACATTTCAAAATGCTGCAGATTCACTTTGCAGATATGCAATTTTCATTCTATTGAATTTTTTGACATATGGTTATGTAAAACATCTAATGGCAAACTCTATCCATTTACACCTTCCAGAAGGCAGAGACTTCAGAAGTTAATGTGGCATTATTTTTAGCATGTATTCAAGTTTATTCATGCTGAAAGGTAGTACTTATCTTTTGTAATTTTAGAGTAGTTATTTGAATAAAAACATGAGTATAGTTCTATTTTAATTGTCATGTGACATCTGGGAACTGGTTCAAACCTCTCTCTTGGAGAGGTGGAAATCTCAGCAGTTTTTCTTTCTAACATCCCAGTGGTACCCACAATACCTGTGTATGTGTTGAGACCTATGTCTGTAAATAATGTGAGTAATAAAATATGAGTAATCTTCTATACGCTGAGAGAACATTATACCAGAAACAATGAAAGCATCTATCGACCAGAGAAAGTGCAATTTTCAGTGTTCTTTGTAGGAAAAGCTTGTTGAAGTTAAATTACCCCTTTGAGTACAAATTCCATGCTAAGCTGTCACTAGAGATGCTGTTAGATAAAAATCTGTGGCTGAGTATTTTCCCTCAAGCTGGGTAAATATTTCTGTTGCTAACTAACTGAGCCCTTTTTCAAGTTCAGAGAAGATCTGTGCAGAGGTTACAAGTTTCTCATGTTTTGGGGTCACTCTATGTAAGTCTTAGGCTGTTTCTACTCTGTGAAAAACAAGGGGTCTGCAAATTCAGTGTGTAATTTCGGTGGAAGGAGTTGAACTCTTTGTCCGAGAGGACACTCAGGGATTTGGCTGGGGCAGGAGATCAGCAAAATTTCACAAAATTTTATTTGTTCCAAGTTTGATTTACAGGAAGAGGAATATAAACCTCTTACTTTGAGATGACTGTGGATCTGACACTGGCAAAAGCTTTGCAGTAAAAATAATAATTAAGTTACAATGATAATGAGGCTGCATTTACTCAATACCAAGTGATCTTTTTGCCTGTGCAGATGATGCATGATTGTACATTTTGAAATTCTAGATAATCTGAGTTGCTCCAGCCTTGGGGCCTGCTTTGATAGGTCTGTCCTGTATCATCCTGCAGAAGAAAATATACCATTATTCAGAGGATAATGCCTTTCACAGTCTCTTTCTCAAGCAAACATGCCATAAAAGCATTGGTGATACTGGCTCCCTTTACAATGATGTTCAAAGAGTCATTTTGTGTTGTATTTCTTCTACTGATCTACATTTCTATTCAGCGCATTTTGAAAGCATTTTCCAGCTCTGAGTCCCAGTGGACCAGCCCTGAATGTGCCACTTCCCTCGATGAGGACTCTGACCCCTCGGGCAGCCCCTGGCAGCTCTGTCACACAGCTCAGTCCAGCAGTGGGGAGCAGATTCAGGGCACAGGAGGGAGGCAGTGTGCCCAGCCACTCCTGATGGGTGCCACTGCTCCTCCACCATGAGCTGTGTGGGGCTGGGGCAGCAGAGCTGGGCTCTGGCAGGGAGGCTGGACCTCAGCCCCTTCCCAAGGGCTGTACCCCCTCTCACTGGGATCCCACACACCTCGAGGTCTTCTCAAATCTGGTCTGAGCCCCAACAGATGGTGGGCAGAGTGAGTGACTCCTTCAGCTCCCATAAAACGTGAAACAGCCCTTAATGACAGCTGCTTGAACCTGCTACTGGCTGCAGATTTGGTGGCAGGGTGGAGAGGAAATAATAATTTTGTTCTTATGAGCTGCTAATTTTCACACCAAGTGTGTGTGTCTTCTCCTAATCCTTTGCCTGAATAGAATATTTCCATCACTTGTTATTGGAACTAATTTCAGAAGACTGTAAAGAGATCCTGAGCTGAGTGATCTATTGTAATTCACTGAGAAAAGACTCAGCAACCTACATGGATACAAAAAGAGCTGAAGTAAATCCTCTTTGTCTCAGTTACAGGTCTTTTCTCTTGAGTTTGGAATTTCTTAGTGAGAAGCTCCAAGAGATGTTCCCTCCTTCTTAGCATTGCTGCTGCATAAGAAATAAACTTTGGTAAAATAATTATTTAAATGAAGGAGCCATTTTGCATGGATCCTGCCAGCTTTGTTGCTGTTTCTGATCAAATTGGTCTAGTGGGCAGAGGGTTGAAAGAGGGTGGTCTGTAAAATCCCTTCCAACCCAAACCATTCTATAATTCTGTGTTCTTTAACACTCCTCTGACCCACATCTCCTTTGGAGAGTGGCCACTTGGGCAGGTTGATCCTGGTTGATCCTCTCAGGATCCAGCCCCAGTTTTACAGAGGTGGGATGTGCCAAGGAGCCTTGGGCAAACAGAAGAAACACCTCTGTGCCCAGCTGCATCATCCCTGCTGCCAAGTCATGCTATGGAGAGAAATCAGACCAATATTTCTCCTCCTGCTTTGGGAATACCCACTGGTACAATAAGATGGTGAGGTCCCATAATCCTGTGATGTTACAAATGTTGTTTTGTGTTGAATCTGTCTTTCTTGGGAAGGTGCCAGTGCCATCCCTCCTTCCTGCCCTTCAGTGTCCAAAAATGCCCTTTCATCCTCAGACTGAAAGCATAAACTGAAGGGTCTGTCACTGATCCACCCTCACCAAGAGCCAGAGAAACACCCAGTTATCTGAAGAGCTGCATTTCTGATCCCTCCTAGAGGACATCTCCTCTCCAGCCATCCCTCCCCATCACCCACCTGTGCCCCTGCTGAGCCTGCAAGAACCTCTGTGGCTGCCACTTGATCCCAGCAGGAGCAGCAGAGCTCAGCAACAGCCAGAACATGATTTCTGTACCTCCAGGCCTTCCCCGTTTTGTTAATCTGTTCATTGCATCAGTAATTGATAAACTGAGGCAATCTCCTTTCTTCTCTTCCCACTGCATCCTTAGTTTCCCTCAAGGGCTGCATCACTGCTCCTGCATCACTGCTCTCTACAGAGAAATTGCTCTGCTCCTGCTGTTGGTCTCTGCATTCAGTTCTGCATTTCTGAAGCAGAGTTTTGGCTGGAATGGCCTAAATCTAGAGAAACACCCCCATTAATCAGATCCATTAGTTCCCTGACTAATATTTTCTTTTTTATTCTTTAGTTTGCCTTCTCTTTATGCATGTTTGGTGGGAAGTGACACAGTGAGACACATCCAAAAAGCCAGCACTGACATGTCCCCAGGGAAACCCTGCTGCAGCATGTGACTTACACACACACTGGCTCCTATCAACCCCTCCATTTCTTGCTGCTGACAATTTTAAGTCTGTCAGTAGAGAAAGCAAGGCAGGGGCTTGTCCCTGACCCTGTTACAAAAGTGTTAATACAAAAATTCATCCCAGGTGGGCTCCAAGCAATTGGCAGGAGTGCTGGCAGCAGGTGGATGGCAGCTCTGGGGCTTTGGAGACCTGTTACACATTGCTTTGGTTTCTAGCTCCAACAAAGCAAGAGAACAGCCCAACATCTGCTTTTGCAGTGAAAATTATAGTAAGTTCCTTGTGGTGCCAGGGTGTTTCTAAATTGATTCTTACTCCCTCTGCCTTCTTGTGTGAAATTAATTAGTATAATTTGTTTCTGAATTAACATAAGGTGGCTTTAGAGATAGGTCTTTGCCAGGTGTAATCCACTAACAGCTTGTGAACAAATTGTTCAATTAGTGGGAAATATTTACACTAAGTGCATGTAAAAACTTCAGCCAGGATCTTATTCCAAACTCTGTGGAACTCCAACTCTTTATCCTGGAGGGCCCAGGATAAAGGTCCATGATGGGTCAGAGCCTTCCTTGGACATCTTCACTCCAGATGCGATCTGGTGTCTGGTGAAGCTCTGTATTTCAAAGGTCAGGGTGAAAAGTGATTTTTGTCATCTCCGTGGCAGTGTCTGTGCTGCTGTGCAGGCATGTGAGGCAGGGCTGAGGGCTGGACTGTGTGTGCTGGTTGTCTGAGGATGGGCAGAGCCCACCAGGGGATGGCCCTGGCCAGAAGGAGCAGGGGCTCTGTGGTCAGGATGGCCTGAGTGGCTCCAGGCTGGTTTCCATGGCCCCCTTTCCTGGGAGATGGAGGGACTGGTCCCAGTGCCCTGGGACACCCCAGCTCCAGCCTCACCCATCCCTCCAGCCTCTTGGCTGCAGCTGAGACAGGACACACTGGGATATGGTAGGAAGGACCCCAAAGCAGATCTGCAGTGATCTTGCAGGTAATGTCTTTTTTTACCTCTACAAGAGACCCAAACACCTGAGAAGTTTCAGGGAAAATTGTTCTCTTCATTAACTTGCCTCTTTGGTAAACTAAGAAAAATGAGGAAAAAAACTAGATCTTGTTTTTTTAATCTCTGTATCTGGCTTTATTTACACAATCCATCAAGAAGTATCTCAACAACAACATTATTTAAGCTGAAATAGAAGACTCACTATTAGTCTTAAAAATTCGTAAAATAAACAGGTTTTGACATTTAATTTGTTGTAGCCAGAGAAAGAACAAATTACCGAGCAAACATTATGCAGAAAATATTTAAGCAACGTAGAAATCAGTGTTCTTTATATGGGAACTTAAACCAGAACCATATATTTTGTGTGTTCTGTTTATTTTTGTGTTGGGTAAGATGAAGTGTGCAGTTTGTATTGTTTGCTTAGGGAATAATTTAAGCATGGCTAGGAATGGAGCATCTGTCGAACAACTCTTTGGCCAGTAAACAGTGTAAGATATCTTTTATTAAACATAGCCCAGCCCTCCCCCTTTCCAGGGATGGATGAGAACAGTAGGCACATGAATTATCTCCAGCAGAAGGACCAGGCTGAGCTGAGCAGGAAGAAATGGCTGCTTTGTTTCAGAGCTATGCAGGAATCAAAATTATTTGTGCTGTGAGGAAAAGAAATGAGGGGTAGAGCCAATGCAGCTGGGCTCCAGAAAAAGTAATGAATGTCAAATAAGTGAATGCCTGAGGTACCATCCTCCAAAAGAAAGGAAAAGTGGAACTGGGCTGGTGGATAATAGGTTTTCCATTAGTTTAGCCAGGCTCATCATTTCACTGAGTTAGTTTTGGTACAAAAAGGACAGTCATGTCTCTTTTAGAGATCTGCTGTGCACCACTGCCTGCTGAAATCCATGAATGGCCAGTGCAGAGAGAGGCCATGCAGGGCAAGGTATTCCTCAGGGGGAAGCACACGGGCAGAACTCAGGAAACAGCTGGCTGTGGTGTCAAAGGGCAGCTTGGGCTGTTCACCCTCCTCACCAGACAGGGCTTGGAACTGCCTGGCTCCTGCCCTGGCCCCCTGCACTGGCTATAGTGCAAGAAAACACCCTGGCCCCAGTATCTATGATAAATCAAACATGATGCTAAAAGCAGCTTCTTTAAAACTTATGAGCTGTTGAGAAATTCTATTATAAAAAACAGCTGAGACTGATGGAAGTAAACACACTGCTCTGATGATTTACTTCTGTTTAAATTTCACTAGTTTTTAAAAAGGTTATTAGTGAAAACCATACTCACATAAGTGTTATTGAAAGGAAGACATGGTATAAGTAAGCCATGGAATTTTGCCTATCTTTCCCTGTTTTGCTTTCCCACCCCTCCACTCATTCACCTGCATCTCTCACTTGCTCCTGACCTGCAGAGATGAGCTCCCAGGGTGAGCTGGGGCTCCTGGCTTTGCTGCCCTGCAGATAATGAGAAGACATAGCCAAAAGGTGTTTCCACACAGAGCAGAGCTGTTTATTTCTAACAACACATGTGAAACTTCCAAATTCAGGTACAAATTATTTAGTATGTTCATTTTGTCTAATGGGAGCTGTGGTACAAACAAGGGAGATGAGGCTGGGACTGAGCAGCCTGAGCTGGGATCCCAGTATGGAACAGCAGCTGCTGGAGATTGTGCTGAGAGATCAGATTCAGTTTGCTCTTCTGCACTGAGTGCTGTAAAATTGGGAGCTGGTGAGCCAGACCAAGGGAAGAAGGTGGCAGATGGGATGAGGACAAGATGATTAATAGAAATACACCAAGCAGCCTTGTATCAGCTCCTGCTGCGTGCTCTGAAGTGTGTGGTTGTGAGGATCATCCCTGCTTTAGGGGCAAATCTGGCTCTCTGTGGTAGCAGCCCCACTGTGGCCTTCAGAGACACTTCACTGTCCACATTGCTTACCAAGCTGGGAAGTGAAACTGGAAAAGAAAGGAGAAGAAATGAAAAGAAAGGAAAAGGACACACAGGATCAGAGTCTCCAGCTCTCTGAAGCAGGCTGAGAAAAAGGGACAGGAAAAGAGGAGCTGCAGCAGGAAAGCATTAAATAGAGACCCAGACAGGCATAATGACAGAGAGAGACTTTTAGATCTGTAAGAAACTGTGAAGAAAAACCTGTTCAATAAAAACCTGCCATCATTGAACCACAGGGACAGTATCCACTAAATGACATCATTTGCCACTCTGCTTGTTATCACTCATTATGTTGTAGATCCTATTATGTGCTGCTTAATGTGAATCTGGCCCCTGCTGTGTCAGGCACAACACACAAAAAGAGGGGAAAAAATTATTTCTTGCCCCAAGGAGTTCATGGTGGAGAGTAAGGAGTATTTCTATGAAAGGTTGCATTATCAGTTGAGTGCTGGAGGTTTCTGGAAGACAATGACAGGTGGACAATATATTTCTCAGAGTTCAGAGTTTTATAACAAAAGCAAATTATCTATATGTAAAGTAGAAATTACAGTTGGCTGAGTGGCAGCTTCATTTTGTTGAAAGGAAGTGATTCATTTTAGTGATTTAGGGATGCTGGAGATTTCATTAGATCTTAGATTTTAGTAGGATACAAATGTTCACTGTTCTAACTCCTGTGGGATTTGAGCTTTCATTTGGAGCCCAAGAATCCTTGGTAGCCACTCTTGCTTTGATATGGTTGCTGCTTCTAATGAAAAATCAAAAAAAATGCAGCAAGTGATGAGTTCCAGAAAAGAGAAAAATTCAGACAAAGTCTTGTAATCCAAAATTATCTCTTTTTAAATAGCTCCAGGAAGGCTTTATAACACCTCTGCAGTCTAGGGGAGCTGCAGGAGTCAGCAGGAAGGATTGGCTGGGAGGAGGCTATGGTCAGCCCAGCCCAGCAGTACCCACAGGTTGGCTGAATTTAGGATAGATAAGAGTCTTGACTTGTCCTTTATGGGAGGGGTTTTGGGGGTATGTTGTTGGTTTTAAGCAAAAATTGTTTGGGTTGTTTTTTCTTTTTTTTTTTTTCTTTTTTGTTTGTTTGTTTGTTTGTTTGTTTGTTTGTTTTCAGGGAATTTCATTTCCAGTCAATAGGAATATATTTGATGATAGCAGGGAAGTGAATTTGTGAAGGAATGATTGCCAGCAGGTGGCTTATAGCTACAGAAGGATGCATCCCAAGCCTGAGGTGTCCTTAACTACCTCAAAAGACAAAATTATCCTGAGACCCGAGAGAGGGTCTTTCTTCTAAATTCATCTACTGTGGTAAGTGGGATTGGGTGTTCTTTGCAATAATGGCAGGGTAAGAGAAAAAGCTCAATTTCAGGGTATAAATTAAACTCCAGAAAGCCTTGACAGACTTCTCCATATGTAAATGTATGTTTAATTCATACATTTAATTGAACAAATTCAGGAATGTGCAACAGCACAGGACTAGGCTGCCCTAGACTCTGCTACCAACTCCTGAAAGGAAATCCAAGCCTTAGGCTCTAGTATTTGCATATAAAATGTATTTTGGAGTCGGCCACTGAATAGGTGTGAAAAAGGTGCAAATATTTCACCGCAGAGGACTTCAATGGGAAATTCACAGCAGAACCATCCAGCCTGGTCAGAAGAAAATACCTGCTCAGGAGACAGAGGCTGGGGCCAGACTAAGCCCCAGTGCTTACTTTAGTCACAGGGACATTGCTCTGACTCAGTTTCCTCAATTTAGAGTTAATTTCATTTATTTTGGAGAATGCACCTTATTCCATAGAACTTGGCATATTCCATTTATTTCCACAAGTTCCCATCTGCTGCAGAAATTTCCTCCTTTGTTTCGCTGCATTTGACAATAGAAGAGAATTTTCCTCTCTCATCTGGCAGATTAACCATTATAGTTATTGAAAAATACTGTCCAAGAGGGTTAAGTCATCCCACTCAGATGGCTTTGACTTTGCCATGCCTATTACTAATTTCCATTAAATTCAAAATATGTTTTATGCTGATAAAGCTCCTTAGAGCATTTTCTCTAAAGCTGTGTTAAAGAAAGTGATGCTTACATAAATCCTTTGGAATACCTAACGTGCCGTGACATTTGCTATAAATATGTGCCAGTTCATTATTTTCACCAAAGTTCACAAGTGGGTAGGTATTGATTACTTTACAGTTAAAAGGGAAAAATCTTGGATACTTGCATATGGTCTGGATCAGCTTGCAAGGCAATCTGCTGTTTTCAGCCTGGCCAAGTGGGTGATTATTTTCCTGGATTTCCTACCTTCTATCTTCTCCTGGGTTTTCATTTTTTTCATGCTGGACAGTAATTTGGTGCCTGTAAAAGGTGCTTTGCTGTTAGGATTCAACTAGAAAACGTTCTCCCCCAAATCCAAATAGGTTTGTCACACTAGGGAAGAACATTAAAATATGTGAGGATGAGAAGAACTTCACAAAAAATGTGAAAAGGGATGGGAGGGAATATGAATCCTGGGTAGAGCTGCCCCACAGCAAATTCCTCCTCTGTGGGACAGACTGGATTTATTTGATCTGTCTCACACAGTTTGCCCAAATTTGCCCTTGTTTGTCTCTGACTTCTCCCTTAAAGCTCCTGCAGCCTCAGGGTGATGGGCTGCTGCTCCAGCACCCACAGAGGGCTGAGAGTCGCTTTGGGGTGTTTGTCCACACTGCTGCATACAACTTAATTAGCCTGGCTGCTAATTGATTGCCTGCTCCTCTGCTAACAGACCCGGTAAAGCAAGTGAAGGGCTGTCAGTCTGGGGTGCTTTAGGCACCTTGGAGCAATTGCAGCGAGCCTGGCTGCTAATGAAGCTGCTGTCAGCTGAAGGACAGTGTGTGTGCTGCTCTGGGGACCAGCCATCAGCTCTGGGGCACTTTGCTTTGCTTTTCCCTGTCATTTTCTCAATGAGAAATAATTTCCAAGGTCTTGTGTTCTATTATAAAAGTCTATAAAATCATCTTTCTCTGACAAAAATTATTCAAGACTGTCCACAGTTTTCTCACCTCTCCCATGGTTCAAGAGGTTCACTGCCATGCTGGATGTGACCTCCAGTTGATCCTGAAATTTCAGAGAGTAATATGTCCTTTATTTCTGAATATCAGAAAGGAATTTGCTAATTAGGGGGAAACGAAGGTCTCCCACATGGGGAACATTTTAAGAAATCAGAAGTGTCATTTTTCTATGACAAATTACACTTTGCAATGATAAAATAATATTTCATAGCAGTAGAGGTTATTTGCTGCTGATATTGCAGAATTCTGGAACTTTGAAGGACTCAAAAAGAGGGAAAAGTAAAACATGATTCCTTACATATAATAAAAGAGGGGTAGGCAGTGAAGAAGACCCTTATCCTCCAAAGGAAAAGATGTTCAAAGACCCACCTGGAATGCCTGAAATGGAGCAGAGCTGACACTGCTTAGTTGCAGCTTTTCACACTGATTTCCAACACCACATCTTCCCTCCACTCTGAAATTACCTTCAGGTCACTGAGCTCAGTTCACTGTGGTAACTGGGTTAGCCTGAGCAGGAAAAAGATTAATTTTGGTGGGGAGAAGGAGGACTTAAGGCAAACACTTGTGGCACTTTTAATTGACATCCTAGCTGTTTTGTATTGGTTTCTCAGTGGAGGCAAGCCCTGGGGTTGTGACTTTGATTGTCTGAATCAGGCAGCTCCAGATCACCTTAAAGTGGTGCTGACTTCACCTGGAGTGCTCAGAAGGGGTGATCAACCACAGCTGAGCATGGCCAAAGGCAGATGAGATGGGATCAGCTCCAGGTGTTTGGTGAAATGCTGGGAAATTGCTTGGTCTGGTTTGAAACTGCACCAGAGCAGACTGGAACAGCAGCATTGACTCTTGATGGATGAGCCCTAATTTATTTCCACTGCAAGAGACTTTGTGATAAGGTTACACTATAAATAACATTTAAATTGTAATTTTGTTAAATACCTTCCTCCTGTAGGGGAAAAAAAAAATCGTTGCCTTCTTTGGTTATTCCAGGTATTCAGTAACCTCATATCCAATGCTATCAGTTATTTTGTACAATATGCCTGCATTTTTGTATAATGTATGAATCTATGTATATATGTATTTATATATGTATACACAAACACACATAAATGTATATAGATATGTTTATCAGGAGAAAGATAATTCATGGAATGATGCTTGATCCAGCTAAGATCTGCACAGGTCCATCAGAGCAATGGACAGCCATCACAGCTGTACCTGCTGCCAGGTGACATGTGGCACTATCCCATCTTCAGGAAAGTCATCACAGCATTTGTTTGTAAGAGGATATCCTCTGGCTCACAAGAAATGAAGAGAAGAAAAGGAGGGACTGCAATCAGACATCAGAGACTCCAGTGTGGGGAGGAGAAGGCACAGCCTTGGGTGTGTGTCCCAGTTTCCAGGGCAGGGTGGAAGCTCAGTGGCTTCAGACTGTGATCCTTGTCTGAACCTTTTCCTAGAGAGCCTCACATATGGCTCTGGTTTGATGTGGAACAGAGGAAACATGGACAGATGACTTCCCATCCTGAGTCCTGATTTTTTTCTGATTCTCTTCACTGTGGCACGGGCAAATTAAAACCCAGGGCTGTTTCTGACAGATCAGTGGCATGGACAGAGCAGTGACTGCTGCTTCCCAGCAGCCTGACCCTTGTGTTCTCCCCCAGCAGACTGACCCTTGTGTTCTCCCCCAGCAGCCTGACCCTTGTGTTCTCCCCCAGCAATCTGTCATTTGTGTCCTGGTGCTGGGTATGGCTTCATTAATCAGGCACTGACCTTTTCCCTGCAGCTTGTCAGCAGCAGAGGTTTCAGCTGACAGTTGCTGGCTCCCAAATGTTACCTGGTTCCTGGCTGGGGGAGAGGCAAACAGAGCCTTGGAAATCCTCCTCCTTCTCTGAGGATGTGTGGCAGAGTGGCTGCTGACTTTTCTCTGTTGAGTTTTGAGAGTGATGGTTTCCCCAGCATGTGGCTGGGAACTGACTGGTGTTTGATATAAAGGTTTAATTTTTAATAGAAATTTGGCACTTGATTTTGAGAGCAGCTCATTGTGAAAAAAAGCTGCCTGTATTTTAAAATAATTTTTCTACTTAAGACCTTTGTTCTTCTTTTGTAACCTCACTAGGGATGTGTCAGCCAGTAGAAGGCTGGCTGATGTCTCAGATCCAGGCTTTTTATCTTAAAAAAGGAGAAATACATAACATAAAATCGGGATGTAGAAAGTGTGTAATTTAAACAAACTTGGTGGGGGTGGGGGGAAGGATATTTGTTTAAGTCTGTCTTCTACCTTTAAGAGCCAGGTTAGAAACTTTTCTGCCTGTGAGCAGGTTTGCTGCAGCACGATGTGAGCTCGCAGCAGTCCTGCCAAAAGCAGCATCACCTGTTTTACAAGTGGGTGTATTGCAAACACTGCCTGGAAAAGCTGTTTTGAGGGGAGTCCCTGGAGGTGTTTCAGCCAGGATGACACCTGGGGCAGCACGGGGCAGGTCTAGTGACACAACCCTGCTCGTTTCCATGCCTTGTCCCAGCCATGGGTGCACAGAACTGCTGCCCTGGGAGCTGGCCCCATTGCCAGAGCTCACAGCACCTCCCCAGCTCTGCCATGGGGAGGAACAAACAGCTCCCATCTCTGCCAGGCTGGCAGATAAATCTGCAGGGGTCGTCTCCCCTGGGGGATTTTGGCAGCTGCAGCACATGGTGCCTTGCAGTGAAGCGAGTCTGTCTGCTTTTCCCAGCTCAGGGCTGTGTCTCCTCTTGGATCACATTCAGTCCATGAATCCTGTTTCCCCATGCCCTCAGAGAAAAGCACAACGGGCTGGATGGAGATTTCCTGAGGAACATCAGGAACTGGCAGCAATGATTGCTCAGCACCTCCCCTAGGATCCTACCCATGGCTCAGACGATATGAAGTTGCACATGGCATGAAAAGGTCACCAGTGGGAATGTGACATGGGGATGGCAAAAGTGAGGCACTCTAGATACCTACCCACCACTGGGAACTTACATTGGTGTTTATCCAGGCAGAGAGGGTAGCAGTGTGCTGATACTAACAGCCATTAACTCAATTCTCACTGTAAAATATTATTTACATATTCACCTCAAAAACCTCCTTCCAAACAACCAAAAAACCTTCATAGGGAAACCAAGGAATTTCTAATGGTATGCAGTGATAGGACAAGGGGGCTTCAAACACAAAGGGAGCAGCTTTAGATCAGGTATTAGGAGGAAATTCCTGCATGTGAAGATGGTAAGAGCACAGGCTGCCCAGAGAAGCTGTGGCTGCCCCATCCCTGGAAGTTTTCAAGGCCAGGCTGGATGGGGCTTGGAGCACCCTGGGATAGTGGAAGGTGTCCCTGCCCATGGCAGGGGGATTCAAACAAGATGATCTTTCAGATTCTTTCCAACCCAAACCACTTGGTGATTCTACAGTTCTATGAAGTACTGGTACTAAGAGAAGATTCTTGCAAAGGTTAAACAAGTGAGTTGTCCTGCCCTAGAGTCAAAGAGAATTCAGTTGGCTCATAATTGACTTTTGTCCATGGAAGAAGTCTGAGATAGACCTGAGACATTCTGTCTACCCAGACATCAGGCAAGGATTTCTTTCAGTCTCAGGGATGTGACTGCACAGGACTCACAGGACTGAGGGCTTGAACTCCCTGATTCACTGCAGTTATATAATGGGAAGACTAACATGAAAGGTGGGAAGGGTTCTCAATTATCAGTTTATGTGGCTAGAAAGGGCAGTCCTGCCTTTCTGGAGTGCTGCTGCTGCAATGAGACACTCTCTGCAGAAGTTTTGGCTCAGCAGGTCCCATCATTGCCTGGTTAGAAGCCTGGAAAATCACAGGTTGCAGAAGCAGGCTGCCTTAAACTTACTACAGATGTGCTCTGTAATTACAGTGCTGCTTATGTGCAGAGCCAAGTCTGCTGTGGGACACTTTTCTTGGCTGGAATTAATGAAAGAATCCAGCAGCCCCATTGAATGAGCAAATCAGGAGTCAGTTAAGTGCATTCTGTCAGCAGAAGATGATTTTAATGCTAGGCTGTGGTCTATCATTAATTAAAATAAACATCTATTATTTGGTTTTGAGATTCTTTCCAAGAAGGAAAATACAGTTTGGAAAGGTTTTCAGAGCTGATTACTTTACACAGCCTGGACTGTGTTTAAGACAGGCACAAAGAGGACCTGGGAAAGGGAGACAAGGATGAGGAGGAACAAAAGGTGTTGAAATCAATGTCAGGAATTAGAGAAAGAACAGGCAGGGAGGGAACAGAACAAGAAGCAGAACAAAACTAAAGAAGACAGACAAGATGTGATTGATTGGGAAGGAGGCTGGAAAAGATGGCTGAGTGACTGGGGGGGTGGCAGCACAGAAGGGAGGTGGGTTTGGAGACATTGTCCCTGGGGTCTCTAAGGACAGGCTAGGGCATAATTTGCCAGGCATGATGTTGTTGTGCTCATTGCTCTCTGAGGTGAGGTGGATGAGAGGACCCTGGAGCTCTCCTCCAGCTCTCATTGTGCTCAGGCATCCCATGGCCCCCTGTGCTTGCCCTCCCCTCCTCCAGAGGGACTGCAGGTGGAGATTTCACTGGTCAGATCTTCTCCTGGGTCCATTGCCAGTTCACACAGGAGGCAGCCAGATGCAGCAAGGGCTTGGAGTCTCGTGCCTGGCCAACATCATCTCCATCTGAGCACACACACAGAGCCCAGGGCCAGCTGCAGCACGTACTGCTCTTGTCCTGCTGTGGTTATCTGGCAGCAGATTCCAGGAAAGCACATCTTTCTGCTGGGAGTGGAGAACAAACTCCTGGCAGCTCCATAAAACATGTTCATAAAGCATCTGTGTGTGCAGGGGCTGTCAGGGGAGTGCTCCAACCCCAAACCCTCATCCCTCAGAGGCTTCCTTCACTGAGCAAATAAGCTGTTGTGGTGGCTGCTGTGGTCCTGCAGGGACCTTGTGTCCTCTCCTCTGGCTGCAGGAGAGACAAGCCTGTGCTGAGCCAGAGTTTCTGCTCTCAGTTTAGCTCCTAGCTGAATAAAGAGCTGCTCTTTTATGGGAGGCATAAGACAGATTTGAGGGCAGAAGGAGGAAAATGTAATAGAGTTTCTCACCATCTCTGTAGACAAAAACAAACAAACAAAACTGCAACTCCCTAAAATCACAGTTTTTCTTACTGCTTGATGCTACAGCTGTAGAAATTAGAGGAGAATCTACCATTGAAAACAGGTCAAATGCTCCTATTGTAATTTTTGATTTTTTACTGAACAATGATCAAGAATAGACCATATGTAGACAGTGCAAGGTCTGTAGGCAGAGAGAATTTTTTTTTAAATTGATTTATCACAAGAAAATTGTGAGGACTTTTCAGCATCCAAGTGCTTGTAAGTAGGAACAGCAGCCTTCAAAATGAAATAGGAATAGAGAGCAGTTGTGGGTGTGTGTCTCAGACCATGATGGGAGGGAAAGCAGCAGCTCAAGTACTGGTGAGCAGTGAGAGCAACATCTCATCGAGGGCTCCATTCTTGTGTGTTTTCCTGAAGGTGTCACAGGCTCCTGTAACCTTTGTGCCTGCTGGCTGGAAGAGACAGGCAAGGAGGGAAATGGGAAATTCAGGCTTGGGAAATTCAGCCAGCTCTGGACAGTTGGGATAGCCCAGAGGGGGATATTCCAGTTAATGGGATGGGCAGGGGGTCGTGCATTGCATGACTTGGGGGCACAGGCTGCAGCCTGCACAAGATGTCCTGAGTGCAGGGCTGGAGATGCTCAGCTGGTTGGAAGATTGGAGATCCTGTAGCCAGGTGCAGATTTCAAGGACTCACAACCCCAGAATGGCAGGTATTTCATGCCTTCCAACTTCCACCTGCTCATTCTCATTCCTGAACCCCCTGGGGCCTTCAAGCCCAGGGAATCCCATGCTGTGCATGCATCCATGTCACAAATGAACAAGTTTCCATCATTTTCCACTGCTGCAGAAAAGCTCTCAGGGGTGCCTTAAGATTCCCAGGTGTGTCTAGACACAGCCTGAGCTCTGTGGCTCACATGACATTTGATAAATTCTTAGATAAATTCCTCAACAGTATTTATCTCCCACGGGGTTTGTAGTCCTTGGTGTTGAAGCTCACGGGCAACAGTAACAAAGAGTCACCACAATATCAAATGTGAGATCAAATGTGGCATTGCTTATGTGCTCTAAACTAGTGGCTACTCTCAGAGCATTTGCTCAGATGTCCTGTTGATGGGGGAATGTTTTCCTTCCTTCCTCCCATAACCATTTCACACCATAGGGAAATCAAAATCTGCATTCCAAACAGCTACAGACACTGCCTGTTTTCAGGAAGGTGTTTATGGAAAGATGCTCAGCATCTCCTATGTGGCTCTTGCTCTCCTTGAGCAGCAGCTCCATGCAGGATGAGGCCCTGTGTTGGCATCAGTTTCTGAGTAAACTGCCTCTACAGAAATGGAGCATCTGTTTCTATTAGCAACAGCTGCTTCTGCATGTAAGGGTGTGCTAGCTCATTTAAACACTTCATTATTAAGTTGAGTTTGTGGGTTTGGGAAGTTTGGGGTCTGTATGGTGAGAAAGTGGCTGATACAGGAGAGCAGGTTACCATCAGTGGGAGAGAGGGGAGAGCATGATTCCTACATTCACCTGTGCAAGAGTCAGGCATCCTCATCCTCCCATAAATCCTCCTGTAAAACAGGGTGTTTGTCAGCCAGGGATGTGCCTGTGTGGAGACCCAGAAAGGCATTCCCTGGTTAGGGAGCATGAGAGGCCTCTCTCAGCTGCCTCCTCTTGATAACAAATCCTGTTCTACCCGTCCAAAGCAAGCCCTGCTCTGTTTTCTGCTCGGCCCTGTGCCCTCTCCCTGTCCCTCAGCCTTTCAGTCACTCCCTCCCTTTTCCCTGTTGGCCCCCATGCCCTAACCCCACCCTTGTGACACCCCCCTGCCCCTGGTAATTGGTCCCTGATGCTTCTTCCCTGCCCTGCTCATCCCATGCACTTAACCTGGACCCTCATAAGCCTTTGCCTTTGAACCATGGACCATGCACGTGTATGACTGAAATAAAGATCTCTCTGAAACCCCTGCAAAGGCCCCTCCTGCTTCTTTACCTGTTAGCACCCCAAGAGACCACCCTGCTGTGTGTCCCACTCCTCCCAGCCGGCCAGGACAGACACACAGACACTGTGGACAGCAAAGGGGTGAGGTAACGTGGGGCAGCTCTCATCCAGAGCAGCAGGATGCTCCTGCAGCTGCTCCCGGCGGGCACAGGGAGCTGGAAGTGCTTTGTGCTGGGATGACTAAAGCAGCACGGGAGGAGCTGGGCTTTACCCTTCCCTGTCCCAGGCAGGGTGGGCAGCGTGGATGGGACTGAAGCCAAGCTGCTCCTTTGCTCAGCAGGCTGGGGGTGAGCCCAGCATCTGCTCTGCCTGCCCGGTATCCACGGCAGGAAATAAATAAATACACAGCAATAAATACACAGCACAGAGAGGCTGGGTGTGGGAGGGTGGGACACTGCACAGCAGGAGCAGCTCCTGTTCACAGTGCAGCCAGCCCAGCTAAAGGAAAGGCTGGAGAGCAGCCACAGAGCAGCCCTGAAAGTTTTTTCCTATTTAGCTGCAGGGATTCTGTTCCACGTCTCAAGGAGACTTTTTAATTTCCTTTGGAAAATAGGCTGCAATCACCCAGAGAAATGGCATGTGTCAAGATTAGGGCAGGGATCACCAGTGGGATGAGCATCCAAAGTGAGCCACAGGCTACATGAACCTGTTTCACTAAAGGTGTGAATATTTTGTTCTGCTGTGCTAAAGCATCTATTGAAATATCAGTATTTTCTCATTGAAGAAAACAAAGCATAAAATTCACAGTATGCACAAGGTGAAAATTCCATTGATGTTCCTCTCAGGCTCTGAAATTTGCACACAAGCTTTGTCCAAGTGGAACTTATCATTTTCTGCCACAGAAACACTAAATTCTTCTGACTCAGAAAGTTGTGCTGGAATGACTAAAACTAATCAGACAGAGTTGTTTGGTAGCTTATAGCAAACCTTAAAAGCTGGGCCAAGTTTATACCAAATTCAGCTAAGTAGATTAACATCTTGCAAGCTGTCAGTCCTTGCACGGGATTTGTATCGAGCACTTTGGACACTCTTGGCGAGTCCCTGCTGGCTGACACTGCCTGCTCACTCCAGATTCACTGCAGCCAAACTTCTCTCCTCTTCTTGGGCTTTTGTGCTTCAGCTAGTTTCTCTGAGAAGGGGGGAGGGAAACACATTTACGTATTGCCATGGTTGCAAAATCTGGCATTCCAAAGGCAAATCAGCTCCCTTTGTGTGTTATTGGGTCAGCTGTGATGAAATGAGGGGCAAAGAATGTGTCTGAGCCCTTCAGCTTTTGAATGTTCAGTGAGAGAAGCATTTAAATGGCACCAGGAGGTCGGCTGTGATCTTGCTAGAGCAGCTGCAGAAAACATCTCCACTTGATGCTCAACCACTGTCACAGCCAAAGTTGACAAAAATTACCTAAAGGCTACTGTTTCTGCACAAAATCAGCTGGTCTGTTTTAACAACCTTCATTGGTACAACTAGTGACCAAACCCTGTGAGCTGAGCTAGGATGGGGAGGATGGGAGGGGGAAGGTGTGCAGGCAGTGCCTGCATCTCCAGGCTACAGCAAACAGCCCCAGGGCTGGGGTGGAACGAGGGCATGCATGCAACTACTAAAATTCCTCCAGGCAAGTCTCCTCTGGAGAAATCTGGCAAAGCACAGATGCTTTTAAAGTGTTTTAGTTATCTTTTAAAAGCAGCACGATGGTGAATGCCTGAAGAGAGCAGCACCTGTGCTGTTTGGGAAGTAGATGGCAGCTGCCTCCTGTGGGTTTCCTGGTCTCAGGTTTGCTCAGCAGGCAGCTTAGGGAATGCTTTCTGGTAGGGTTGCTGAAAGATCTTGCTTTTGCATGATGTTAAAAAAATAAGAAAAATTGCACCTCTCATGTACTCTGGCCTTGTTGCTGTTTAGAACTGAGTATTTGCTGTTTTTTCTCTTCCAGTGCTAATCCTGTGCCTTATTGCTGATTTTTATCAATAGCCCCTCTGATGGATGCTGATACTCTGCCCAGTACAGCAGATGGTTGGCAGAAAAACACAGTCCCCTGAGACTCTGCTCCAGAAAAATACATCCCAGGGCTGTGTGAGCTCCCAGGATCAGCAGTGGAGGTGCTGCCCTCTGTGCTGGCTCTCCACAGCCTTCACCAAGGTTGGAAGCTGGGTTCAGGCTGGGAGCACAGCTGGGATCATTTGTCCCAGGTATCCATCTCTTCTCACCCTCACCTTCCACAGTGGGAAAGAACTAATGTTGAAACCTATTTGCCTGGAAATGAGCTTTTCCTGAGCAGCCTAATGCTCAGCTTCTAGGTGAGTTACCATAAATGTGTTTATAATTATTTACCTAATTGCAAGTACTTTCACAAACAATTTTGTTAGCACTTACTGGGACTAAAGTAACATCTGGGGTTATAGTAGTGAAAATGTAATGTGACATGATAGCATGCTAACACCACCAAAAGGACTGATCTGAGAGGGATTAGCATCAAAGATCCCAATTGTAGGTGCTCAGTTAGGAGCTCTCAGTGCAAGGAGCTGCTCTAAAGTGTAAACAGGCAAGGGACATGTAGAAAAGAGAATGCAGGATACCAGGAGACCAGGACCCTTTTTTAGAAGCATTGTCAGGCTATAGGGGTTATGGGCACCAACAGAAAGAAACCTTTTTTTTTAAATGAGTGAATAAGGCATCCTGGTTTTCCCTGTCTCATTCCCCTAAAAGGACACGAGAATTGCAGGATAGTTATTGCTGAATAAAAGCAGTTTCAGTCTAGAATAGAGAGCCCACAGAGGGGGGTCCTGTGGGGAAGGTACAGAGGAGCAGGTGTTCAGCATCACTGCTCAGGCACAGCCCTTTGCAGCTGCCCCTCCCCAGCAGGTAAGGCTGGGGGTTCTCCCTCTGTGGGACCCTGGAAGGTGCAGAGGTGACATTAACCAGGCAGTGAGGACATTTGGCCTCTGCCTGGGAGTCCTTTTGTTTATAAATCAGTATCCACTTCCCAGGAAAATATTTTTGATGTTGACTTCAGACATCCTCTCTGGGAGACGGCCCAGCCTCCTGGCTTGCCCAAGACACAATAGAAGGAAAACCAGCACAATAGGTGCATGTGCTAAACACTTTAATGAGCACTTCCACACCATTCTCCTGCATTTCCCCACAGCCCCATGAGTCAATAAGCACCTCATGCAGCTTTCTAGATTTTGTGCAATAAACTGATACAGCCACAGACCAGCCTGAACATCAGCTCTCATTCACTGAATAATTGATGGAGATGTGAACTGATTTTGTGCTGTGTGTATTGTCTCAGTGACTATTCCCACTAATCCCTGTGCCTGTGTAAGCTCCCTACAAGGAGATTATGCTTAAAATATTTCAGATACAATTGTACCCATTTGTGCAAGAGGTACTGTGACAATTTTTTGCACATGCACAAATGCCCAGTTGGTTGATCTGCACCTGCAAACAGAAAAGAGCCCTTGAATTTGTTGCCCTGTGGCTCTGGTGGATGTGTGTCTCTTGTTTTCTCTGGTTCATTTTGAATAGTAAATTAATGATAGAGCACAAATCCCCAGTGATTATGTCTGGTCTCCATTGTCACCCACCATAATGTCCTCCTGTGGCTCTTTGTGATGATGATCTGTGATGCACAGAGTATTCAATAACAAGTGCTCTAAGTTCTGTATTAGAAAGTCAGCATTTATAGTAGCTACTTGGGACAATTTTATCTCCTGGAGACAGGACTTTTAAATTATGACTAATACATGGTATCTGGGAGTCTTTCATCTCCAGCTCTCTCTCAGATATTTAGCCCAGATATACTTACATTACTCCCAAACCACTCAGCCTTTCTCTTCCAATGCAGAAGAGAAATTTTTATGATTTATGCAAATGGAAAATTATCAGGCTTCAGAAAATTTATTTATTTTTTAATATTGTTTACATACAACCAGTGACAGGA
This sequence comes from Oenanthe melanoleuca, assembly GCF_029582105.1. Classification (NCBI taxonomy): domain Eukaryota; kingdom Metazoa; phylum Chordata; class Aves; order Passeriformes; family Muscicapidae; genus Oenanthe; species Oenanthe melanoleuca. The sequence continues at coordinate 11,459,811 of NC_079347.1, read as the reverse complement.
TCTGGACTGAGGGACAGATAACAGAGCCTTTCTAAAGAGAAAAGATGTGAGCAGAGAGGCCTTACTTCCCATTCATTTAGGCATTAATAAATAATAAACCTGCTGTTTTGGGATGAAATTCTGCCTCCATGTCCACCAAGACCAGCTATTTCAATAAAGTTGGTCTGAGTCTGAGCTCTGTGTTGGTTGCACCAGGTCAAGACCTGTTATGATCATTCCTGCCTCTCTACTGACTCTCTCTGACAGTTTGCCAACAGCTTTTCAATCACCTGAGCCTGTGAGATGCTCATATAAATATCTGATTTCATTTAGTGTTTTCCATCATGCTCTAGGTTATACTCAGTGCTCATTATTTTTGCATGTTTTGGAAGTGTGTGACTACAAACATAACTTAGTGTGAGTATTCAGAAGGAGACGTTGTGGGGAACTTTTCAGTGAAATGACTTTGCAGAAGAAAAAGAGCTCTCAAACTGTCAGTGCAGCACTAAACCCAGCAGTTGTACTGGGAAAGGTGATTGCTCAGGGTATTGAATTCATTTTTCAAAATGCCTTCAGTAAACGCTCTAACTCGACATTTGCACATCTGGGTTGGGATCTGCATCAGCTGAACCTATTGGAACAATTTTATTATTGAAACAGGGATTTTAGCCTAGTCTCTCAGACTATACCCATGCTAATATAATCAGTAATGCTTCCTTGCTCTGACCACCCCACTCTAGCAATATCCTTTATCCTCTCCTCTGGGTATTCTTGTAAAGGCAGCCCAAGACTGATGCAAGAGATTTTCTGCCCTCAGTGGGTGCTGTGATGCAGCTGGTGCACTCTCAGCCATGTCCCACAGCCTGCTGGCCTGGCCTTGTTGCTTCTAATGGAGGGACCTTCCATTAATTTCTTTTGGGGAAAAAGAAAAAAAAAAACAACATTTTTAGGAAGTTCTTCATTTCATCTCTCTGCCAAATCAGACCTTTCTGAGTGCTTTTGATGGCCAGAAGACTTTGACAGAATGAGGCTGTTCCTCACTGCCCTTTGTGAGCTTTAATCACTATTTTCCCTGTTGTTCATATGATGAACTCCAAACCATAGCTTGGTTGGCAGCTCAGTATCTCTTTAAATCACTACTGGTTTCTCCTATGTCATTAATATTTTATTTATGTTGTATTAAATTTCGCATCAGTCTCCATGCCAACAGTTCATGCCAGCAGCAAAGTCTGATAGAATAATTTAAATCTTCACAGATATGAGCAATTCCTTTTTGAAAAGCATAGCAAAGTTGGATTCATTTTGTCCTTGTTTTGCAGTGTCAAGGAGTCAGGCCTGGACATAGAATCAAAGTGGTTTGGGTTGGAAGGGACCTTAAAGATATCTCATCCCAACCCCCTGCCAAGGGCAGGAACCTTCCACTGTCCCAGGCTGCTCCAAGCCCCATCCAACCTGCCCTTGAACACTTCCAGGGATGGAGCAGCCACAGCTGCTCTGGGCACCTGTGCCAGGGCCTCACCACCCTCACAGGGAGGAATTTCCTTGTAATACCCAATCTAAACCTGCTTCCTTCAGTTTGAAGCCATTCCCCCTTGTCCTGGCCCCCATAAACAGCCTCTCTCCAGATTTCCTGTAGCCCCTTCAGATACTCAAAGGCCACAAAAAGGCCACCCCAGAGCCTTCCCTCTCCACACTGAACAATCCCAATTCTCTCAGCCCTACATGCTCCTCCTGTGGCCCATGTCTGTGGGGACTCCAACAGGGGCATCTTCACACACAGGGACACTTGAGGACTAACACTCAACCTGGCATCAAATGTCATCTATGGCTGACACCAAATCCCTAGGGAAAGGCTGAGTCTTTTGCCACACCACATGATAACTCTGGGAAAACAGAGGGTTTTGAAGAGAAAGTCCCTTCCCCAGGACACTTACAAACTCTTGCTTGTGGAGTTGCATCATCCTGGTTACACCCCTGTTACAGCTCTCATTCCTGTGTAAGTGCAATCCATGTAATTATTTTATTGTTTCCTTGTTTATATCATTTATCTGAACTGTAGGTTCCTATCTGCTTGGCTGCTGTCAAGCAAATCTCTTTGACCCTGGTCTGGAGATAAAGCCACTGAGAGGGAAACCAGCAGCCAGCTTAACTGCTCCTTAACCACATACAGCATGGTCTCAATTTGGATTTATTTATTGACATTTCAGCCCTTAGCAGATCTCCAGTAAAGAACAAGGAATGGTATTCAGCTCCAGAGGTTCAGCAAGAGCAGACAGCTCTGTTGGGACTGCATGGAATCCATCCTGTCCTCTCTGGGATGTCACACCAGCACCAGAGAAATGCAAAAACCAATAATAAAACAGTGAAAAGTTGAGTAGAAATAAAAAGGAAGAGTAAACTATCCATGTTTAAATAAGAGAAGAATATGCAGGAGAGTACAGCCAAGAATGGATGGAATCTCAAGGGAAAGAGCAGTAAAAAAAAAAACTGAGTGTGTTTCTTCATCTTAAACAAAAAATGGATTCAAGGGACCCCTAAAGAATCCCTAATTGAAATGCAAAGTCTGGATAAAAATAATGTGTAAATGGGGATAATCTAATGCCACACAGGGAATATTTGACACAAGCACTTCAGACTCCTGGGGCCCAACAAATTCAAATTTTGTCCCACCATATTCTCAAAATCCCAAATCTGCAAGACTTGGGGAATGCCATTAATCACAGGTGTAGCTAAAGGCAAAGACCCAGGAATCACAACTGCCTTGATGAGCCTCTGCACCAGAGGGGATTAGAGAGAAATGAGTTTACTTGAGGAACTGTGGAGATAGCACATATCATCCCAAGGAGCAATTTGTCAATATACAGCACATCTCTGCAAGGGGTGGGGAGGGAAAGACAGACCCAGGCAACAACTGCAGCTTATACACGTGGCTATATTGATTTTCCATGCCAATTAATGCCAGCAAAGAATACATCCCTGGAGGCCACACAGCATGAACTGTAGGCAAAATTGCCTCTCTTGAGACTGCAGCTGCCTTTGCAGCCTCATGGTATCAACCCTCCTTGTTTGCTTCTTTTATTAAAAATCCACAGTGGGAAAGAGACTGGTGCATCTTCCTGCCCTTGAAATGTAGTTGAGGGAATATCCATCTGTTTCAACAAGCCAAATCTATCTTCTATCTTGTTATTTTTGTGTTTTGTTTTGTTCTTTGTGGAATATAATTAACGGTCTTGCTTATTTCTCCCAACTAGCAATTACATTAGAGATCAAATCACAAGCTACCCTATAACCTTCTGACAGGACAAAATTATGAAAGACCTGCACAAGTGTCATGCAGACTCTGCTGTGAAATCTGACAATTTAAGAGGTTCTATCCTGGTCCAGACAGTGTTGATTTTTGATACCCTTTTAAAATTTCCTTCCTTTTTTTTTCCTGCTCTGACAGGTATTGGAGAAATAAATGAAATCTTCAATCTGCAGATGGGAGGGCATTTGACAATTCACTGGCTTGGAGGGTGCTAACAGCCATCCTTTGCATGTCTTGTCTTGGTTTAATAGGTAGTTGCAGCTGTAGGATCATTGCTATTTTTCACAGTTCTGTTCTATTATTAGATACTGGAGGAATATGAGAACACGGACAGCGTTGTGTTAAACTACTGCTTCCTGTATTTATTGGCACCACCTGGGAGATTAAAGCAGCTGCTGCCACTCTGCAGAGTTATCTTCAAAGCAGGGGAGATACCATGAATATGTGATCAAAGCACCCTCACTTTGCCCCATTGTGCAGTAATTACAGATGGAAATGCTCTCTGAAAAGGCAGCGTTGGCTCTGGTGAATTTGCAGAAGCTTTGCCCTGATGAGGGAAAGCAAAGCCAGTCATGGAATCACAGAATATCAGAATATCACAGATATTCCACAGAATATCCACAAGGATCATTGAGTCCAGCTCCTGCTCCTGCACAGAACAACCCCAAAGATCTCACCCTGACCCCAGGAGGGCTGTCCAGGCACTCTCTGAGCTCTGTCAGGCTTGGTGCTGTGACCACTGCCCTGTTCCAGTGCCCAGCCACCCTCTGGGTGAGGATACCCAACCTAAACCCCCTGACACAGCTTCATGCCAGTCCCAAACAGCTTCAGTGGTCCAAACATGGGGAATGCTCCATGGCTGTGATGGAGAGCCAGCAGTGCCCTCCAGGGCAGGGGATACCCAGGGGTAGAAAGATGGCTCCTTATTCACAGTGACCAGAACCACATTTATGGAAAAACTCTTTCTGTACCTTTTGGGATAATTTCAGCTCATTTTGCCACAGCTGCTGAGCAAGATCCTGCCTCTCCAGAGGTTGGTTGGGACCTTTTCACCCAAGGAGACCTCTGCTCCCAAGGGAAAGTATATTTACCATGAAAATAGCATGGTAATCTGCCCTTTGGAGGAAAATGGGAAGGAACTGTTGGAGCTAGGATGGGGTTTGAAATCTGTGGCAGAGCCACTGGCTCATGTTCCTTGCATGTGTGGGCAAAAGGGATTCAATAAATAATTCAGCAAATGCACAATAAATAATTTAGGTACCATGAGGCTTGGATGAAATACACAAGAACCCCTCCTAAATTTAAAGTGCCTCTCCATTTTTGCGTGGCAGAATGGCATCAGCCTCTGGAACCTGTGCTGGTGGCATCCTGAACCTGCCCCTGTCCCTCATGGCTCCAGAGCAGCAAGTGACACACACTGCAAGGCCTGAGAGAGCAATTTGAATGTTAATTTGGGTTTATGTGAAGTGCAGCTTTGTCACATGGCTGCAGCCCAGTGCAAGGTGACATGTGCTAGAGGTGTGTGTGGTGGCTCTGGGTAGTGAGTTTATGGTGGGTCACCTCTGGAACCTGCATGGTGCTGCAGTTCAAAGTCTCATGATAAGAGGGTGTTGTGGTTAATGATAAATGTGATCTTCCCCCTTCAAAAGCTGTGGGAACTGCTGAGGAGAATGTGAAGCTGGAGGCCAGTGAGAGGAAAGCAAGACACAGGCAAGAGCTGGATCCCTACAGCCCCTGTGCTCTAAAGAAGCCCTCAGAATAATTATGAATAAAACACTGTTTCCCAAATCACTTTCTAAAATAAGCCATCCAGATGGCTGTAAGGGAAGACCTAGTCATCAGTCTGAGTAATGCTTATTTTGAGTACATTAGCCATGAAATGTGTACAGTTGTGTTGGACTGTGCACAACGAGGCTCAAACAGGTGAAGAAGCAGGAATATCAAAAGTGACAGACAGTGGAGGTCCACACTGGGCTGGGTCTGTGGGACAATCCTGAGAGCTTCTTTCAGAATGTCTCACGTGTAATGTGTAGGGAGGAGGAATGTCTGTTCTTTCCTACAGCTTTATAGGTTCCTGGATCTCTCAGAAATATGTATGAGGAGACAGTGCTAAGAAAAGGTAAATGTTCTCTCTGTCCTTTCTGGGAGAGGTGGACAGGATAGAGACATTTTCTGATTTTCTTGTGTGAACAAGGTTATTTGGCTTTTCAGCCAGTGCTGGGATTCTTGCCCCTCCTTTGCCCCAGAGTGTCCAATTCAAACTTGATAAAAACGAAACCTGAAAAGCAGCACTCACACAAAAAGGCAAAGCTCTGGTGGTCTGCTAGGGCTGCCTGTGTCTGCTGCAGCACAACAGAGTGAGCCATAAATTCACAGAGGTGTTTTCCAGCTGCTGTGCCCAAGCTAACCCCTTGTTTAGTGCTTGTCCTGCAGTGCCTGGCAGTGCAGAGCTGTGCTTGGTTGCATTTTATGGGTGCACTCAGCAGGATGGCTTCCAGCAGCATTGTGCTGAAATGGGGAGGAATTGTCACTAGGTCTGCTGGAATTGTCACTATGCTGAGGAGCACTGGAAGGGTCTTGATGGCTTCTGCCATTCCTCAAAGCTGGAGTGAAAAGCTTTCCACAGGGAACAGCCCCATCCTGTTCTGGGGCTGGAAAGGGCCCCCCAGTGCCAGGACAGGTGGAGGGGCCGTGCAGAGCCCCCACCCCACTGGGTCCCTTTCACAGGGCCCACCTGCACATGGCAGAGCTTCAGCTGAGAAAAATGCCACCTGAAACTCGGTTTGGCCACTGCACACTAATTTGCATCACCAGACTTTGTGCTAAAATACAGCCTGAGTAATAGCAACTGCTTTATTTATTTAATTTTCCTGAATGCAATTTTCATTAGCTGTGAAATCAAGCCCTTTCTGTAAGTATAGGGCTTCATGTATAGGAAGATTATAATGGTATAGCAGAAAAACCAAACCAATGGAAGCTCCTGAGGCACAAATTCAAACCCTCATTAATCTCTGTGGGCTGCATCTCAAATCTGAATTTTTACAGAACGTGGGCGGTATTTTCAAAGTGAGTTGCTGGAATTGGTTGGCTGAGAGGATTGATTTAGATAACAATATGTTTCTGAAGCACAGCCCTGTGGCTGAGCAGGATGCAGGCTGTGGCTCAGGCTGAGCACGTCACACTCAGGGGTGCCCGTGGCATGGGGGTGGCTCCAGGTCCAGTTCAGGGCTGTGGGAAGCACTGGGAGCACTGGGACTGACACACAGAGCTCTTGATAGACTCATTTTGGTTTTTCTGATCTTCACTAATTCAGTTACAGCATGTTTTTATGTCTGCTTTATTCCTTTTTTCAAGGAACAGTTGAACTTCTTTATCTGGGCCAGCTCAGTTTTTTACTGGGAATACCCAATTTAAATTGATGTGTGGTGGATGTGTCATCCCCAAAATTCTGTACCACTCCTCCCCAGCCCCAGAGGAGTCCCTTACTACTGACAGAGCATCTCAGGTATCACTGGAGACCTGAACACCAGGATAAATTTATGCTGGCTTTGGAGAGCTGTACTTGGCTCCTGAGCTTTCACCTGCTCTTCTGGGAGCACCAAGGTCGTTGGTTAAAGCTTTTGTAACACAAAGATTTCTGAGTCACTGCTGCAAGAAGACTAGCAAGAAATAAACGACTGCACTTATGGAATTCAGGTTATGACTGAAGTGCTCTCTCTAATCGAGGGGAACAAGAAAGAGGCTTAAGGCTCAATTCCAGCTCCAAGAAGGATGAATGCTGGAGGGATTCCCCATCAGATTTTGGAAAAAACTCTCAGTCATTCTGCTATCATAAACATCTGGGTACCTCAGATGTAAGAATTGTCCACCTTTTGTTAGAAATACTACTAAAATTGGAAGAATGGATTAAGGAAACCCTGTATGTGAGATGACAGCAGATACATGCTTTTATTTTCTAATTTAAATCAGTTTGGTGTTGGCTTATGTAGATCCAGATTGGAAGATAATCTAACCTTTATATTTTTAAATAAGTTTAAATAGCAGAATCCCTACATTAAGGAAGCAGCAGCTCTGGCCACACACACAAAATTCAGCTAAAGAGGGAATTTTCTTCTGGAGCTCTATATCTATATTTTGTGCAGGTACAAATGGGAGATACTGAAAGGTGCTGCCTCTAGGAACAGCAGAAGACACAGTGTTTGCCCCCAGCAGACACTTAAAAAAAACAAAAAAAGAGTAAGACAGTAAAAAGCAGAAAACTTCTCTGAGTGCTCAAAGTCTGCTGAAGAAATATTGACTTTCTAACAAGAAAGCATCAGTTCAACATTGCTTTTTTTTAATAACAGAGTTTAATAAGTGCCAGATCCTTGTGGCTTTATGGGCTGTTAAAACATGTAGGCAGGCTGCTATAATGAGCTGGAGAAAAACCCTGCAGAAAGAGGAATTTTTTTTTCCCTGTAGCTTTGCTTTTACTGTGGAGCCTCCCAGAGGCAGAGCTGTGGATTTCTTGTTCATGAGCACAGCCTGCTGGCTCCTGCTGCAACCAGCAGCAAGAGACACAGATCCATCTCCCTCCTCTCCCAGCCAGAGCAGTTCGTGTCTGGGAGTGCTCTGAATTGTGTTTTCCCTAGTGAATGCACATGCCCACTGAAATCCCTACGAGACATCCACAGCTCATTCCAAAGCTTGGAGAAAATACTGGGAACTGCTCACAGCTCTCTGCAGGCACAGGAGCTTTGAACTTTTACAGTTAAAAGCCAGGGAAAATCTCCTGAAAAAAACAATCAAACAAGCAGCAAACTGTTTCTCTCCTCTCATAGCACAAGGGGGTCTTGGGGGCTGGGGGCTTTCTGCAGGCTGTGGCATCAAATGGCATTGCCAGGCACCACTGCTCCCACCACCTTGTGATGCTGTCTCTGAGCCAAAGCGAGTCTGGGGTGTACACCTGCTCTGTAGGTGTGGCCATGCTTTGATTGTCCCAGGGGCTAGCTCTGAGCCAGCACAGCTTGGGTGAAGGTGTTCACAGGCAGCATTTGTGCTGGTGGCTGTAACTCCAGTTGAGAAAGAATTATTATTTTCTCTTATGCCTGCTGACACTAATTTTTTCTTCTCCTTTAATTATATTTTTAGTTGTACCTTTCCCTCCTCATCATTTTCACTTCAGGATGGATGCAGAATATGCATCCACCCCCTCATATTTTTATAAATATTTGAAGAAACCCAGCAGTAAAACTCAGAGTGCATGGACTGTAATTCACCCTAGAGGTACTGAGGCACAGGCTCACCTCAGTCTCCATGCTACAGCTCAGCTGCTGAGTGCAAACTTCCCCCATCACTCTCATTCCTCTCCTGCCTGCAGACACCTGCTCCCACCTTGTTCTGCTCTGAAAGCAAAACCTGCTCTAAGTCTGTGGTTCAAGTCAGTAATATCAACCCTTCCATCCTGCCCTGGAGGAAAGTGGCAGCAGTTTTACCCCAAAACCTTCTGTTCTCTGAGCTCTTGTGCCTGTTGCAGGGCTGCCTCTGCCATCACACCCTCCCCTGTGCTTCCCACAAGGATTCCTGGCACAGCAGGAGTGGTGACTCTGGGGCATCATGACAAATGTGGCTCTGCTGTGATGCCTAGATGGCAGCAGGGACAAAGCCAGGTGTTACCAGGTACACAACACACAGTTAAATCTCCCTTTAGTTGTACCTTTTCTCTCTGCAGTGAATGTTGCTTCTGATTAGGTGTCTGTTATTCATTCCCTGTCACACTTTGATCTCACCAAGGCTTTGCCTGAACGCTGGGGGCTGGAGTGCTGCTGCTGGAGTACTGCTCCTAGGTGTGCTTGGAGGCTGCCCCACCAACAGCCTGCTGGCCTCTCATCACCTAAAGGCTTGCCTGAGATCTGTGACAAAGATAAAAGTCCCTCAGCTGTGGGCTGGCATGGCTGCAAATGCAGAGTTGGGAACAGAATTGTGGTTTTCAGAGTATCCTGCTGAAGTCCTGTCTATCTGTCCTGGCAGGCTGCAGGAATGACTGACAAAACCAGTCAGTGCTGCTTCTTAACACAAATGCCCAAAAAGCTTCTTTTAAGGATGAGCCCATTTTTAAAATTTTGTTTGGGAATCATGACAAAGACTTGGCCTAAAGCATATTATTGTACAGAGAGCACTTTTGCATCAAACCAGCTCTTTAATTTCATGGAAGCTTTCATCTTCAAATGAAAATCCTGGAGTGAGTTAGTGCAGTCCCTGCTCCAGTGTCCTTGCCATCAGAAGGGATGCTGGGTCCCAGCACAGTGAGGCTGGGAGCCCTGCTCCACAGGGAGAGCAGGGCACAGAGCAGGATGCTCTCAGCTGACAGGGCACAGGGACAGGTTTCTATCTGCTTGTTTTCAAAAGCAACCTGCTGTGGTGCCTGTGTGCCACCCACTTGGAAGTAAAGGGAGCAACCTCTATCTCCTGCTCCATGCCACAGGGGCAGCTGCTGGAGAGGAGCCTGGAGTCAGGGCAGTGACTTCACACAGAAATCCATCTCCTCACCAGAATCCCCCCTGCTCCTGCTGTGTAAGCCTAATTAAAACCTTGCAGCACAATAATTAATCATTAGTAAGGGAATTAAATATTAGTCTGTATTATAGTAAACATTAGTTGTATATTAACAGGATCGTTAGCTGTTCATTAACTGTTTAAGCTCTTCAAAATCCCCTTTGTCATTCTGCAGGTTTAAATGTGTTAAATATCTGTCTAAAATGACCTGAAGTGAGTGTCCTTTTACTGTAAAAGGACTCACAAATTCCAGAACCAGTTTAGTTATTTTGTTCCTTTGATTATTATTTCCCTTTCTATTTGACTTTATTTAAATTCAACAATACTGAAGACATATCAGTGATATAGAACTACTAAAATCTCCTGGGGACCAAAGGGAATGACTTTCCAAAATGATATATGATCACTGAAGCAATTATTCTTTTTTATTTTTCTGTTGCTCTTGTGCTGCTGGCATCAGACATTGGCAGATCTTATCCCTCACTGAGGAATATATGCCCTACAAAGATGTAGAACAGGGACTAAGAGAGGGCAAAGCTAATGAGTATGTTTTTGTTCTAGTAAGATTCACAACCGCAGCTCCATTTTTGGCCCCTTCCTTTCAGGTCAGTAAGGCAAATCACTGAATTTCTCTGCATCTGCCTTCCTTCAGGAAGCTAAGGCTATTTCATCTCCCCTATGCAATCATCATCCTTTCTCAATAAAAATGTAGGTTCCTTAAGGCTGTGGTTTGTGCAGGCTGCTGTCCTGCACTAGGTGTGGTACCTGCAGGGTTTACAGATAATGTCTTGGGTTGCAATACAGGATGTGACCAGAAATGTGTATTCTGTCACCATCTGTTGAAGCCGGGTGGGACAGTGACTGTTATCTCAGTGGGATATATTCCCTGCTAATGGGCCATCTATAAAACCAGCTGGGACAATCATCTTTATCTTTTCCACAACTCATCCTCCCTCCAGGAGATATCTCCTGTTAATGGCCATTGAGTCCCAGTGCATGACTGATAAAATTACATCATCCCACTGGGAGATGCTCCACCCAGGGGGAGGAGCCAAACATTTCCTACCTAGATAAAAACTGAGATTTGGAACATCAGGGCTGCCTTTTTCCACTGGATTCCAGAGGAAAACCAGACCTTTCCACATCATCCCTGGACCTTCAGAGGAAACTGCACCTTCTCCAGGAGCACTGCTCCAGCTGAACCACATCTGCCACTGCAAGAGGATGCAGCCACCATTGAATGGGACTGCTGCCAACACCCTGACTGACTGATAGGGTGTCAGGTTGTATTCTGACTCTGTCAGTGTTTTGGGTTTGCTCATTGTAATACTGTATTTCTATTTTAATTTTCCTAAGAAAGAACTGATATTCCTAATTCCCATATCTTTGCCTGAGAGTCCCTTTATTTCAAAATTTTAATGATTTGGAGGGAAAGGGTTTACATTCTCCATTTCAAAGAGAAGTTCCTGTCTTTCTTGGCAGATGCCTGTCCTCCAAACCAGGACACCCAGTCACAGCCAAGGTGAGATGGGAGTAATGAGAACTGCTGCCTGCAGCATCTAACACTGGAGTGCTAAGAGATTTGTGGCCAGAGCAAGGGCAGAACTGTTTTTCAGGTCATTTATAGTGTCTGGATAGAGGAAGCACCACCCTCCCCATCTGAGCACAGCCTGCCAGCCTTGGCTGTGAGGTTGTGGCTCTCCTTTCCCTGCCTGTTGTTAGTCAGGGAAGCCAGCTGAGCAATGGAGTGCCCTGTTTGTCAGGCTGCTGCTGCAGCAGCAGAGGTGCTGTGTGGCAGGGTGCTGCCCACTGCTGCAGGACTGTCCTGTCTCCCCTCTCCTCACCTGCAGCCCAGGGCTGTAGCCCAGACCTGGCTGAGGTGCAGAAGAGATCTGCTCTCAGCTGGAGATGTGATTGGAACTCTGTCCATGCTGCTCAGCTCTCCTGCCTTCGTGGTGATGGACTGTGTCCTGGCTTGTCCTCACTGAGTGATCATTCATTCTTTGTATCTTTTAATTAGGACAATTTCTTTTGGCCTGCTGGAAATGCTTTCCTCATTTAGATTAACTTAAAATAAAGCCTAGCTCTGACAATTTAATATGAGCTCTGGTCAGGATGCAAGCAGTCTTGTAAGCCATTATTCATTACACCATTCATATTCTCCTTAATATTTACTTTTAAACTATGTTTTTTGGGAACTGAGGACAGTATTTTTTAGTCATTCTCCACAAAGTTACAAGAAGAATTAATCCAGCTGGAGAGCAAGGATGTGCATGAAGCATCACACCTGCCCTGTGGCTGCTCACCCCACCCCTTGCTGCTTCAGCAAGGGACATGGTGCCAGATGCCCTTGGGCAGCTCCTCTGCTTTGGGAATTGTGCCTCTGGCAGCAGGGGTCCCTGGCTTAACACCAGGCAGTTCAACCTCATGAAATATCAAGTCCTGTTAATGCTTCCTGCTGTTTTTTCCTCTCTGCCAGCAGCAGCTGACTGGTTTGGCCTTTGCAAGGTGTGAAACAACTCTCTAGAGACTTGGACAGTCAATAAATCAATACTGGCTAGTGAATGACTTTGTTCTGATCTTCCTCAGTAACTATTTAAGTTCCAGTTTGGTTGGCCTGTGGTATTTGCAGAATTGCAATGATCTCTTGGACAATATTCACCTTTGTGTGGATGGCTTCAGATTATTTTCATTTTTATGTGACCTCTCTTATTTTTCATAATAAGTTATAATTCTGCATTTACAAATAACTTGGGTGAAGTTCCATCCCTTCACAGTATGAATTTGTCCAAGGAGTACTAAGACCTACTTCACAAAGCCAAAGGTCAGAGGTGTTACAGACTGGACCAAGTTAAACTCAGCAGGTGGTTGATGTGACTCTGCACTGCCAGAAGGTTTCCCTGGAGGTGGGAAATGGGACAGGAGACCCACGTCTCAGGTCTAACCCAGTCTGGGACTCACCTACCTTGATTTTTCCTCTTCAAACTCTCTAAGTTCTCTCAGACTTCTCTTTCAGTGAAGCTTTTTAATTTTAACTTCTTATAAAGCGACCTTGGAGAATAAACTCTGCTTCTGTCAGCAGCCCATTAATACACAGTGATAAATTTCCTTGGGTGTGTCACTGGGACCAGAAGAGAAAAGTGCTGTGATGTGGTGGGGTTTTGTTTGTTGTGAATATTTATATAAAGTCTCTGTACTTTGATACTGTTAAGAATCTAAATGCAAAAGGGGAAGAAGCAGATTTTTTTAAAACAATATTTTCAATACAATTTTGGTCTAGTTTTGAAGTCCTAGAGAGTACTGTGCTCTTTCTTGGCAGACTCCTGAGTGAGAGCAGCATGCCCACTCCCTGTGGCAGGACTGCTCTGCTTCACCTGTGCAGGGGCTGGAGAAGAGGAGCTGATGGGCACAGCTGTGCCTCCACCTGGGACCCAAAAATTCAGCAGAGTTATCCACAGTATGGTGTCTGTGCTGATCACAGCATGCACTGATTGCAGTATTTAGCAGTACAAGGATATTCCTGTAGGTGTTGCTGTACTGTAGATCAGGTATTTTGCTGAGCTTCATTTAAATATACAAAATGTACGTGCATCATAGCATTTCAACTAAACCTTTTTTGCATCCAATATAATGAGAAATTTAAATTATGGTGGTCCTTGTAAGTTCTACCTAGAACAATTTTCTTTAAATCCCTAAAATGCTAAACAGGAAGAGTGAAGGAATACTTTGATCAGGAGCCAGGTGAAGAGCTGTAATCAGATTAAATCTTAAAACAATGCTGTGACAACAGGGCTGGTTTTCCAAATGGAAAAAAGTAGCTGGAAAGGTGGGGAGGGGGCAAGTAGCATTGCCATGAAATATATTTCTTCTTCTTATGGAGAAAACTGAATATATATCAGCAATGTGGGAGACAGCCCAAAGGGCAGAGTAGACACTATTAGCTGCAGTGTCTGATTTGTCACACAGGTGTTGGGTGCTCTCTGCTGGATGCTGGCAGTTAAGTGGTCCACCCCAGCACCACTTTGCAGGAGCTGTCACACAGTGGGACAGATTTCCCACAGCTGCAAACAAGGGGTTTGGGGCACCACTGGCCCAGACTGGGTGCCCAGGGCAGATGCCCCCTCACTTTCCTACCAGCCAAAGCCTGCAAAGCTTCTCTTACTCATTTGCCTTTGGTTTGCTCACTCAGTACCACCACTGTTTGTCTGAGGCCAGCAGAGCTGAATTCCTCTTAGATGTCAATTTTACAAATGGCACAATAATTTCAAATTAAGCATAAATGAGGAGTCACTCTTGTGGGCTTTAGTTGGCCATGAAGCCTTTAATTCCCTAGTTTTATTAATTTTAAGTGTATTTTAGTTTAAGTGTTGCATTTTGGCTCTTTCAGGCTTTAGAATTCCTATGGTAAAATTGCTTCATGTAATAATTTAATTGTTCACATATTGGAGAAAAGAAAAGAAAATGGCCATGTAATTAGGCAGTCAAAAGATCAAGCAATTATTTCACTCAGTGTACAACAAAATATTATGAGGTAATTTTATTTTTTCTTCCATTTTTAGGTAAAAATATTACAGTATACAAGATCATTTTATTAAAGGTAAAAATACTGTATTTTTTTTTCTCTAAACAGTTCTACGTACAGTACACTTGTTTATTTTGTTTTCTTTAATTTTTGTACAAATATAACTATTATTCTAATAGGCTATATGTATTCTCATCCGGCACTTAAGAACTGGTCACAGGTCACCTTCTGGCTCTGCTTGTTTGTCTCAGCTGAAACCTAGATGTCATGTTCATTTTATAGGTGTCTCATGTAAACAAACAGTCCAGTTCTATGGTTCCCAAGTAGTAAGGTGTGCTTTAAGTAGTTGAAATCATGTAGCCAACCATGAAAACCCAAGACATCCATGTCTGCAGTTCTGTTGCACAGACCTAAAACTCTCCTTTTGAAAAAATGTGATCCTTTTATTACCACAGCCTTAGAACAGTTTGAATCCCTTTCTCATCTTCTTGATGAACATGGCAACAATTTCTGCAATGATTTTTCCTTTATTTCCTTTTTTTTCTTTTTTTGGTCAGAATGTTCAATTGGAGCCTTTTTGTATTGATTTCAAGGCTGGAAACTACTGGGCAATGTTCTTTGTGATTGATGTCTCCCTATGGCTTGCAGTTTGACCTCTGAAATCTGAAAGCTGAGCTCAGTTGCATCTCCGTCTGAGGATTAATGCTGCTCTTTGAACTGAACACATTAGCACAAGGTATTTTATCTCTGGGTATTCCTGGGAAGTGAGTTTCACATCATTACGAATATTTCAGCACATGTTGTTGGAGATGGGATTGACTAAGGATAAAAGAGAGGCTAAGTGCATACAAAGAGACCATATCCATCAGCAGACTAGCTAATACAGCTGGAAATGTGAACAGGAGTGTTTGGCTGGAATTCCTTGCATCAGGTTAAAGGATAATTTAGCTTGATTTCATTTTTCCAGTGCTGTCAGTGTCTACTTGTTGTTCACTGCCTTGGTCACATCAACAGATGATTTCTCATTAGTTTTTCATTAGCCACAGTGCTGATCAAAATTCTGTTCAGGGTTGCCAATGTAAACATAAAAGAAGAGTACAGACCCAAGAATAGGAATGAAAAAAAATTGCAGGGAATATGCTTGGCACATTTTTTTCTTCAGACTTCACCCATTTCTGGTCAGTACAGACTCTGTTGGTGTTAAGGAGCACAGTTACATTATCTTCTCTGGAGTCAGAAGAATGAAGATCTGGCTTTTTTTGCCTTTAATTGGAGATGCCTTCTCTATGGTGCATCTGTTTCTGATGTCAAAGGGCATAGATTTTTACCATTAAGTCACTTCTGTATCAGAAAAGATTTAACTGGTCACTCACCAAGTGCAGGAGAAAAGCAAAATGCTCCTACTAACACTTGCTTGTCAGCAAAAGCTGAGTTTGCAGTACCCATCTTTCACTTGTTTTTTGCCCTCCTAAGATGCTGGTTGAGAATTAACAATATTTAGAAAACAAGTTGTCTTTCTCTGTATTCACCATCAAATGTCCTTATTTAAGGTCCTCCCAAACTTGTCACTCAGCTGCTGTATTAGTTTTGCCAGCTCACCAGTAGCTTGGGACTTTTCCTCTAAGAGTTCATAGCGGAGACTGGAAATATCTTGTTTGATTTCTTTAAGTTCTCCTGAAAGAGGAAAATGTTCTTGTTAGCTCTACTGAACCAAGTTAGCAATCCCTATGGTTCCAAGAACTGAGAGAGCAATAATTTCAGTGTGTTTGGTCAGGAATGTGTGTGGAGCTGCATTTGATCTCCCTGTGTTACACACTTAATATCTGTACTTAAAAGGAATAACCTGTACTTGCAGTAGTGGTACCAGCAGCAACAGCAAATATGTGTGGAGAGTTCATGTTCCTTTCTCAAATTTGTTCTCTCTCCACAAATTGATCTCCACCCACATAGGGTATTTGCAGGAGGGTAGCAGTTAAGAGTATTAGAGGTTCTTTTCCATCTGCTCACAAATCCCACATGCCACCACAGCAATATGAATTTGGATCCCATTCAAAACAGTCCTTGGGGCAGGCCTGGGCAGTGCAGCCAGAAAATGCTTTATGTAGACACCAGGGTAAGGTTGGGTGTTGGCAATACCCCAGTGGTTGTAAATGAAGGGGATTTAGAACACAAGGGTGAGTAGGGCAGGGTGAAGATCCTGTGAGATGTGTGTTCTGCTGAGGAAAAATAAGGACCTGAAATTTCAAGGGCACTAGGGCGTCTCAGAGTCAGCACTGCTCACCTGAGTGTGAGCACGAGCAGCCTCTCTCTAGAGAGGGTCTTAACTAAGCTCAACCCTTGTACTGGCCAGATCAGCAGCAATAACAGCACATGCTCATGAGGTGGATCAATTATAAAATTCCACTTGCCTTCATTGACCTCGTCGTTCTCCCGGTCAACCTGAGCCTTCAGCACGTAGCGCTTAATCAGGCGCTTCATTATCTTCTGAAAGGAGAACAGAAACACTCCTTTACTGGGAGACTGACCACATTCCAGGCCTATTATGAGCAATTCAAACATCTGGTTTCACTAGGAATATTATTATTATTATTATTATTATTATTATTATTATTATTATTATTATTTCCCCATTTATTTTACATTTTACATTTTATATTAAGAGCATTGTACTATGTAGTTGGTTGGCAGCCACTCAATCACGACCCCACAAATGAAGTACTTTGGGGTACTTTGTGGGATGCATGTGAATGTAGGGCATATCCCACAGGCAGAAAGAAAACACAGATGATCCAATATAAAGCTAAGGAAATGGGTTCCAGAGCCTTCTTTTAGCATGTTGCTGTCTAATAGTACTTTACAGAAGGAAATAAGTGGTTAATTAATGATATTAGCAAACTCGCTCACAATGCAGCTGACCCGAGGTTCACAGAAAGACTGTTAGCCTTGTCATTAGGTTTTTAAGAGAAAATAAATTTAGAGAAGGACAGAGAAAAGAGAGTCTGAACAAAGGTGGGGAGCTTGGCTTAGGTTAGAAAAGTTTCTTATGGAAATGGTGGATTTTAAGAGACATGTATGGTGAAAAATATAGAGCCAAGTAAACTTAAAAAATGGAAGATGATTGACAGTAAGGAAGAGTACATTTGGAAATAGATGATGGCTATGTATATGAGCTTGCAATGTGCTATTGTTCCCAGAATGTCCCAGTTCCATTTATCTAGAAGGAAAGTAACTTTGGCAATCATGGGCTGCATGCTGTGGTAAAGCTGATGGCCTCATCTTCACTGCAGAAAAGACACTCCAATGGGGGAAAAAAATCCCATAATAAAAACCCATAAAGGAAAAAAGGAATAAAAATATATAAACATAAAAAGAACTGCTCTCTCAGAGACAGGATTTAGATACATCCTCTGCAAACACAGGAGAGCTCAGTGTCTTTGATTGACCAGATGTCCAGTGTTAAAGGAGAAGCCTCTCCCAGCATGGGCTCACTTCACAGACCAATCATGTCTTTGCTTGGAACATCTGAAAAATGCTACAAAGGGTGTGAAATATGGATTAAGAAAACAGTACACCTGCTCTTTTTTCTGAGTAGCCAAATAAGCATTCTGGCAAAAGGCTTGTGAAGATCAAAGAAGGTTCCAGTCATTAGTATAGGTCATGCAGCCATGGAATATGGGATGACTAAGACTGTCCTTGTATGTCAGAGGCATCTGGCTAAGCAGGTGAGTCACTAAGGCAACAGAGATGAGGCACAGTGCACGTACGCTGTGTTGGAGATGGCCAAGGTAGTAGAATCCAGAGGGAGGTAGGGTTGTCACCTGAGAAAACATAAATGAAGTAATGTTTGGGGAAAGTAGGGAAATCCTGGATCCAAAAATAAGTAATATTTTCCAGAGCAGAAGTCAGAGGAAATTTAGACTAAAACAAGGAATCAGAGCACAGGTTCTTATTACCTGGAAAAAAATTATACATAACCTCTCTTTACACCAGTTCCCATATTCTTTTTGATAAAGGCATCATTTTTCCTGGACTAGTTTATTTCCAAATCATAACATCTGTGTTCACTTGCTCCTCATGCTTTTCAAAATATTGCATGTTTATATTTTTGTTATCCCTCTAGAACACTGTCCATATGTAGTCTTAAGTACACAGACAGCAGAGACTGGAGATACATAATTCAATAAACACTGCTAAAGAAAAAAAGTTCAGCAAGAAGAAACTGCTTCAAAGGTTTTCCCAGTTGCAGAAAAGCTTGCCAGCCAGATTATCACACTGTTCCTCCTTCTCTATGTTTAGGTAATCAAGACTATTACATTCTCCTTATACTATTTGGGCAATTTCTTCCTGCAGCAACTAAAATGTTCTAAGGTAGTTTGAAGACAAACCTGGCATTGTTAAAACAAAATAACAGCTACTTATATTTTTCTATCTATTTTTCACCTTTGGCTTTTTCAATATTGGAAATAAGGGTCTAATTTACCACAAACACTGGGTGGTCTCATTGAGAAATAATAGGTACAGGAAGGGAGCCAGTCCAGCAGAGGCTGACACATCACCTGTGGGTTTGAATGGATGGGAACGTGTCAGAAGTGCTGAAATGCCACTTTGAGCAGGACACAATCTCTCATCCCTTTTCCTTTGATGGAATCAAGACAACTAACTCCAGATGCCAGAGTGAATATATCCCATTTCTAACCTATATCTTTTGACACCCCTCCTATTGTGACAGAAAAGCCTGAAAATTTTAAAACCAGTAGAAATTTCTTACTGGTCTTCTGAACAGCTTGGGAGCCCATTATGCTGGAAGCTGTACCAACACAAGATAAACTACTTCTAGAATTACCACTGCACATTTTGGCCAGTTTAACTATTATTTTCTTCATCTGTCTTTAATGGCTGTCCATTCAGACACATCACTTGCCATCAGAGTCCTTTTCACTTTATGTTAAAAAAGAAGGAAAAATCCTGCGGGGCACATTCTGTTTATCATATTGCCCTAGGACACGTCTGCACAAGAAATGACACATCTGCTGGCACAACACTCATGCTGGACAGACAGTTGTGGTTCCCTGTGCCACCTCTGCAGCCACATGGGGGTTCTGAACCATAGCACATGGCAGGTTTAGCTTGGCAGGACGACCCACTGCCAGAAGAAGCACATGCAAATGTTAATGCAGCAGCTGGAGAGATGATTCTGAGCCTTGGGAAATGAAATGCTGTCAATACAAGATGAGAGGAGAAAAAGCTGGGTGATGTCTGTGTGTTAAGTTAAACATCCTCCAGTGGAATTAATTAGCATGACAAATGCTAACACCATGCTGATTTCCATGGGGTACAGGCTGCCCTTGTTCCCAAAACGCCCCAGCCCAAGCCTGTGCCAGTGCCCCAGCCTGGGGCATCCCAGGGCAGCATCGATTTTTCTTGCAGGAAAGATCTGGGCACTGACAGACCTCTCCTTGGCTCCTGCTTTCATGCTGAGATTACCTGGTATCTTGTGGGCTTGCTGTAAGCGTTCTTCCCAGAAAAACTCTCTGTGTTTTGAATGCTAGAGTGAAAACGAACTTTCTGAAATTATAAAACATCATGATATGATTAAATCAATGATAGCTTCTTATACCCAGACAACCTCAAGCTAAGCTTTAGAAAAACAGTAGGAAACTGGTCTATGTACAGTACAGTAAAAGCCAGAACATTCAGGCCAAGACAAACAAACAAAGCAAAAAACACACAAGAAACAAAAAAAAAAAAAAAAATTACACAAATTAATGGAAAAATCTAGATTCTAAATCATCTAGACAGAAATGGCATTCACACACAAATTTTAGACAATAAGGTGTTCAGAGGCACAAAATAATTTTATCTTAATGAGACTGATGTTTATCAATTTAGAACGCCACTTAGGAAAGATAACTACTTGTATTTGGAAAGAAAAAGATTGTGACATGAAACCAAATTCTGAAACACAATCTATTTTCACTGGTCCTTTTAAAACAGCAGTATCCTTTGCTACTTCTTTTGGCTCAAGAAAAATATGTATTACTTAAATAGACCATTTTATTTTTATCAGTGGCATCACTGCTCTAGAAGCCTCCAAGGAGAATTTTCTCGGCACTACACACAATATTTGTTGGAGGTTTCTTCGACTGCAACCCACATCTGAGGTTTTTGGTCCAATACTAACAAAAAAAAAAAAAAAAAAAAAAAAAAAAAAAAAAATCACTTATTCAGAGGAATAAATATCATAGACTTTTGCACCTGTGTGCAATTGTATGTAGAGGGGAGATGCTGGTTGAGGGCTTTTCTTCCCTGGCTGAACCAGAGATCCTGATTATTTTTTTTTCTTTCAAAACATGATGTTTATAATGATTAGATTAAAAGTCTGAAGTAGTAATGTAATTTTTAAAAAAATGTTCTTACTCATCAGATGTGTCATGAGCTTACAGAGACTCTTAAAGATGATATGTGAACAATTGATTAATAGGCAAGCAAGATATGACTGATAGTATTAATTGTTCATGCTAAAGCCATGGAAAATATGAATTTTGCATGAGTTCCATGATAAAGGGCAAGCCAGACACTTTCACTCATTTGGCTTGGGGAAGGAGAGGCTTAGCGAAAATTTTATTACTTTGTTTTAGGCTTTGAAGGAGAAATTAAATTTCAAACAAAGTGAGCTTAATGCAGTCTGATCCAAATAACATTTTAAAAACATTTTCAAATCACTATTTGAGGTAGTTAAAGGAGAAACAATTATTTCATTTTGAGACTTCACTGTTTTAGTGGTCCTTCCAGCAATCAATAGCAGTATTAAATGAATGTGTAGGCGTTCTTGTCTATCTTGGCAATTGGTGATTAAATTATTTGACACTATGGAGTAAACCCCATGGATTTCTCCCTTCAATTTAAGTGCTGGGTGAACACCAGACCTGAGCAATTCTCACAGAATCCTGGGAGGATGGATGATTCTCTTTGGAGGCCATGGGATTGGCTGGAGCTGAAAGTCTCACAAGGGCTGGATGGCTCACTATGGATTGGATGGCTCACTATGGATTGGATGGCTCACTATGGGCTGGATGGCTCACTATGGATTGGATGGCTCACTATGGGCTGGATGGCTCACTATGGATTGGATGGCTCACTATGGATTAGATGGCTCACTATGGGCTGGATGGCTCACTATGGATTGGATGGCTCACTTTGGATTGGATGGCTCACTATGAGCTGGATGTCTCACCAGGGCTGGATGGCTCACTATGGATTGGATGGCTCACTATGGATTGGATGGATCACTATGGATTGGATGGCTCACTATGGGCTGGATGGCTCACTATGGATTGGATGGCTCACTATGGATTGGATGGCTCACTATGGGCTGGATGGCTCACTATGGATTGGATGGCTCACTATGGGCTGGATGGCTCACTATGGATTGGATGGATCACTATGGATTGGATGGCTCACTATGGATTGGATGGCTCACTATGGGCTGGATGGCTCACTATGGGCCACTATGGATTGGATGGCTCACTATGGATTGGATGGCTCACTATGGATTGGATGGCTCACTATGGGCCACTATGGATTGGATGGCTCACTATGGGCTGGATGGCTCACTATGGATTGGGTGGCTCACTATGGATTGGATGGCTCACTATGGATTGGGTGGCTCACTATGGATTGGATGGCTCACTATGGATTGGGTGGCTCACTATGGACACTATGGGCTGGATGGCTCACTATGGATTGGATGGCTCACTATGGATTGGATGGATCACTATGGATTGGATGGCTCACTATGGATTAGATGTCACACTATGGATTGGATGGATCACTATGGATTGGATGGCTCACTATGGATTGGATGGCTCACTATGGGCTGGATGGCTCACTTTGGGCTGGATGGCTCAGTTGTTTGCTCCTCCAAGGCATCCAGGCAGACCTTAAAGCAGCTTACATGTCCCAAAGCCAAATTCTGCAAAGCCTCCTCCATCTTTCCTTCCCTTCTCCTCAATCTCTCTTTCAAGGTTACAGCTGAGTGTGGGCTGCACACATCTCAGGTAGAGTGTCCCCTGTTCTCTCCTCCCTGAGCAGAGTCACAGAGCTCAGCTGGGAGAGCCTGGAACCATGAAAAGTGGAGATAAAACATACCCGTTTTTTGGAATTCAGCATCCCCATCTCAAGGTCATTTTCACAGTTTTTGGCCTTAGATTTGCAGAGTTTTATGAGGCACATTTTTATTCTCAGTATGAGATAATAAAATGATTTAGGGCTTGGCACTAGATTAAAAGGAGCAGGTAAAGTCCTTCCTTCATCAAAGTAGGATAGCCAGAGCTTGGCACGTGCAAACTTCCACTCCACATCCGCATCCTCCTTAAAAGGGAAGAAGGAAAAACAAATCAACACCCAAATTAGTAAATAGGAAGGAATTTAGTTATGACCAGGACAAACATACAGGTAGGAGTTAACTACAACCAGATTCTGCCTGCACAAACATGTATTTGTAGGCTTCTCTGTGGTAATCTCAAATCAAGGAAAATGTGAACAAAGTCATGTATAAACAGAGTGCAAGTGTCTTCCAAATATTAGACTATTTTCTTGTATATCAAAGGGGTTGTCTCAGTAACAATCTGGTTTTTTTGCTGTGCTGATAAATGAATGTGTCAGAACATAGAGACATGGATGGCAGAAGAAACTTTCATGAGCACAACAACAGCAAAGACTGTCTGTGATGAACTGCAATTTTCTGCCTCATCTGTTACCACTGCATTGGCCAGGAATCCCCTTAGGGAGGCTCAGACACTGCTTTCTTCTATCATCAGCTGATTTCCTCTTGGAACCTGTCTGCATTCACCATCATATATCCCCATACACCTTAATTCTCCTACCTCCTGCCATGGATGAAGGTGGAGAAAAACTCCATCACTCAGTATTTGTGAATCTGCTTTATGAATTGTCAAAGTGGGCCAGGATCACTTCCAAGTAACAAGGGCAAGCTTAGAAAATATTTTATGGAGGAAATTGTTCACTTGGCATTTATACAGGAGGATGCTCAGGGCCATGTACCAGGAGCATTTATCAGGCAGAAGAAAGGATGAGATACAGATGCTGTCCCACTGTGTTCTTTGTGGTTTACATGGAGGGCAGAAGCAGCAGTAGGGGTGTGGATCTTCCAGCTCCCTGTACTCCTGTACATCTGTGTTCTGCTGGAATTCATAACCTCTGATTACCCTGAACCTCTGCAACCTGGACAGGAGCTGGCATGACACCATTAATTAATTCTGCCACAGTTGGAGCAACGTGTCCTCACCAGAGTAGCAGCATTCACTTCTGCCATTTGCTGTTCTCATGGTTTGGGGTTGCACCTCAGAGAATCCTTAAGGTGAATTACAGAATAAACCACTAGAGAAGAGTTCTTGTGCCTTTCTGTTAAGCAGTTAAAAGTACTGCTGTTGGGAGTAGTTCTGCTTTATGGCAAGCAAAAGGATTTCTTTCCATAAATCCAAATTTGTCAGGAAGCACCAATATTTGGAGCACAAACAGAGGAAAACAGAAGAAGATTAAGAGAAGTGTTAAATGGAAGGCAGGAAAATATGGTCTTGCCACTCCAGCTAATAGTAAACCATCTGCCCATTGACCATAATGGAATTTGATATAATTGATATAATGTCCATAGTAGGACACTATTGACATTGTTCTGTCAGATAAACACTTTGGTAATAGGGACTTTCTCTGCAGTCAGTTACCATCCCTGGGGATGTTGAAACATGTGTAGATGTGGCACTTGAGGACATGACTCTCTTTAACCTCACTTCTAGTGAGCACTGAAATGAATTAGTATGAGAACTCATACTCAGTTATGAGGATCTGGGCCAAACAGTTCACACTTGTTTTGCTTGCTGATAGTTACAAGTAATCTTTAAAAAAATTTTTGAAAATTTCCATGCAATCTAGAAGGATGACAAAGCATTTTATCAAGAAAACGGCCATCACAAAGTTTAAACTGGAAAGTTAATATAGGCCATCTATTCAGATATTTTCAGAGATCTTTTTTTCTTCAAGAGCATCTCTGTCTACTACAATAAACCAGAAAATGCAGCAAGAGGCTGACACTCCTTCTGAAATAAAGCTTGTTTCAGGTGAATAGGATTCAGGGAATTGCTTGATCCTCAGTGATTAGAAACCTTTGGAGAAATTACTCTGCTTTCTGCAATCCTGAAAGGTTCTGGGGCAGAGAGCATATGTAAGGTCTCTCTGACATTTAAGCTCAGATACAAAACACACAGGATAGAGTTATATTTGTACTGCAGCTCATGGATGAATCAGACATTACAGTGAGAAAATATTTTCAGCCCTGGCCTTTTTCAATGTCAGGTTCTGAGGGGAGGTTAGTACAAGTAATTAATACAAACCCAACGGCAGAAGTTTGACATTTAACAAATCAGAAGTAAAAGGTGACTCAAAATTAACATTATCCAAATAATGTATTTTTTTCCTGCCTTTATTTAGATTAGCAGAGAGTTGTTTATGTCCAAAGCATTTAGCAAATCCTCTCTGCTAATAGCCACTCCACTGAGCAGGGCTGGGTAAACCCTGCAAATGTCTTTCTGCAGAAACATATTCATATTCCTTGAGGGCTCTGTTTATATGCTTTACAAAATGGTTTTTGCAAATGTCCACGAAGTCATGTTTTGTAGATCCCAGAGATTCCTCAAAAAAATTTTCTCAAGTTTTCTGCCTTGACAGAAATTGGAAAATATGAACTTCCTAAACATTTTCATGAATGCATATGAACTTCAGATCTACATGGGCTGGAGTGTTTAAGTAGTAGAGAACAGGGCAAAAAGTCAGAAGAAATATTACTCTGTCATAAGCAAACAATGCAGCTAAGGCAACACACATGGATAAATTATCATAACCAACAAAGGGAATAAAAAACATCACAAACCACTTCCATTAAATACATGTAAAGGAAATTGGCTTTATTCACAGAGGGCCATTAAACAAGGAAGCTGAAATAGTTATAGAAATAAGTAATTGTTGATTATTAATTCAATCATAGTTTGGGGACAGACTCAGCCTTAACTCTTATACTGTGTAAGATGTTTTCAGAATTTTGACCTTGGATGTAGAGCAAGCTACTGCCTCCCTGGGTTTTTAACATTTTCATTATCAGCAATAGTTAAGTACATTGAGTTTGTAATCTGATTTATCTTACCTCAATTTCCTGATAGGAGTTGTTGATCATGGCTATTAGCATATTAAGCAGCACAACCACCATAGTCACGTTATATACTCCATAGAGTACATATCCAATATTCTCAATGAATTTATGGTCGTACTTCAGCACCACAGATATCACTTCAGATAAGCCAAATATTGACCAGAATAAGGTTTTAAAACTTTCTTCTACCCTAAAAATAAAACAAGCAATCACTTTATAGGGTTGACACCAGGTTAGCCAGGCCAGATGCTAATAATAAAAGCAGCCATGCACAAATATAAATATGTCTTGGCACAGTTATTGTAACCCATTATCCATCACCCAGGGATATGCCAAGTCATATTTCCTGATTTGATAAATAAATACGATTTCTGATCAATATTACAAAGCTACAGTGTGCCCTGGTTTGCTCCATCTGTTCTTATCAGTTGCATTACACTTGGATTTTGTGTCCCTAATAGGGATGACAAATCCATGGGCAACTTGCAGTTTGAAACTTTTTATCTAGGGCTTTTGCTTCTACTCACTCACTCTTTTTTTCATCCCAAGAAGACAGAACCAAGTCTAACACCCTTCTATGCAGTTTCCAGGGCAGAAAAGAAGCATATCTTTTACCCAGTAGAAGGGATTGAAAAGTTCTTCATTGTGGCATTAATATAAAGAACACAGTGCAAATATAGTCAGATCATTGTCTGATTTTCTTTCCATCCTGCTTTGGGACTGCAAACATGTCAGACACCCAAGCATTTGTAGGAAAAAATTGGATTTAAGGAGTGGTAGAAGACATTGCAGAGAGGCATTTTGATTTGATTATTGTCCTTGCTTGAAAGTAGAAAGGAGCAAGAAGAAAATTAAAATATTGAAAGATGGGAAAAAGGGGAATAAACCAGTGACAAAGAGAAGTGGGGCTGGAAAAAATGTGGCTGGGCTACCAGATCAAAAGTATGGTCTGATCCAAGGAATCAGGGCTGTAACAGAGGGGAGCAGCCACAGCTGAAAAGGGCAGAAGGAGGAGGAAGAGGAAGAAGAGGGATGCTGGTACATTTTGAAACCATTTTGCCTAATATTTAATTTAGAAGGCATTTTGCCCTTGCTGAGCAATCCTTAGCCTGTTAACATTTAATTGCCTTCTTTCTCCTCCTGACAGCCAGGAGGTAACACCTTCAAATGAAACAATGCAATATAAAAATTATTTTGATGAAATGTTTTTTACTAGGGTTGTAGACTAATCCTGCTAAATCTGTTTATAAAAACATCTTATAGACACAAACCATGGCATATTCAATAGGAAAAACAAACTTTACATCAATTCCAGCACCAATTACACCATTCATAAAAACAAGAGAAATTAATTTCAACCCTTTGAAAGGCTGGTGAAGATTCCTGGGCAGTTCCTTTCTGCTGCAGCAAACTGGTTTGTAATTCCTATAATAATTTGTGGTACTCCATGTTTTGTTTACAAGTGAAACTGCAGTAAAGAGTACAATATCTACTCTCTATATTGTCTTTTGGGAAGTAACCCTGAGTGATGTTGCACAAATTCACTGATCCCCAGAGTCACTGATACCACACTCCTGACCCCTGCTGCTCTCCATGGCTGCAAAGATCCCTTGGGGGATGATCTCTGACCGTGCTACAATCAGCTGCCATCACTTTTCCACCTGCTCCACATCTCCTCTCCTCTAACACTTCTGAAACATCTCCTCTCTTACAGCACTCTGCTGTTTTCTCCTGCCCTCCTCTGCAGCTGTGCTGACCTGGCATTAATGTGTCACATTGCCCCCACTGCACAGTAGCAATCTGGCCACTGCTTCTTGGATAGATGTTGCACTTTCCAGTTAAGAAACACACATTCCACCTGTGATCTCTGGCACTGAAACCCACCACCCAAGTGATTTCCCAAACTAGTAAAATCCATAACCTCCAGCCTCGAGCCCAGCTGCTCCGTGCTGTTAACTTTCCTTTTTAATTTAGAAAGGTTCTCTCAGTTTCCTCCTGCCAGCAGATTTTAATGCAATGTGTCAGCTGTGCTCCTTTTCTGCAGTTCAAACATTAACCTCTATACTGGAGCAGGGCCAGATTCTCCTTGAAAAGTTAATTGAGAGCAGTGAGCAGCCTTGGCCACCCTGAGCCCCAGCGGTAAGGGCAGGGCTGCCACATTCCTCTGTAATGTCCATAAACCTTATTTCCAGTGTCATGAAAGGGACCAGTGCCCGTGGTGGTGGGACTGGGAGGCTGGTGGAGAGCTTGACCTAACCTGTAGCACCAAAACAATGTTCAGCAGAGCCCCCAGGCAGATGCAGGTCTCCCTTTGTCAGAGGAAATGATTTAAGGAGACCTTGTTCTAGTCCATCCCTACCCTTCAAAAAGGCTGGATCTCCCTTTTAGATTACTGCCAGATTGCATGAGATTTGGCACAGGTTGCAGGGAACATCAGGGCTTTTTTTTTTGTTTTGTTTTGTTTTTTTCAAGAACATCTCACTAAAACATGAGAGGAGGAAGTTGGGAGCCAAGTTCTCAAAGATTCCAAGATGCCAATGTGTCTCCTTGTTGCCAGCTCAGCAACTTACCCCCTTCCTGCAAGGCCAGCAGGTGTTTTACCCTTCTCAAAGGCAAACACATGAAGGATTTGGGAAGTCAGGAGTCCTGCCCAGACTGACAGCTCCTGGCAGCAGGAGGGTCTGGCAGTGACAGATTGGCTGATGCTCCTTGTGGAGCTGGGTGCACAGCAACCACCCTTTACTGTGGTAGAGCTGACTGCTGCACTGGGAAGACCACAGAGATATTTTGTTTGTTTGTTTCATGACACTTATTTCAGTAAAATTTAAATATTTTGCATAGAGGAAGGTGATACTTCCTAACAGACTATAGCCAATTATCTATTTGCAGATTTTCCTCACTTTTGTGAACTGCTGTGTGCTGTTCATCAAAAAGGATCATGGCAAGGCTCTCACTTCATATCAGTCATTCAAAAAGGATCATGGCAAGGCTCTCACTTCATATCTGTCATATCTTTCCTCTTTAAGAAAGCTTAAGGCATCCTTAAATGGGTTTGAGAACTAACTCTGCCAAAAAAGCAATGCAGTAAATGTAATCTACAAAACTATCACATTTTGACAAAACAAAACAAGTAGAAAAAAAGCCTTCAAGCCTCGAGGAAGCTTTGGCACTGAACAGTGAGTCACATTGCCCTGTGGGGAGAGTGAGACAGAAAACCTTGCCTTGTAGCCTTCAGCCTGATTTCTGATGCAGAAAGCAAGATGAACACAATCAACCTTGCCTCCATTTCGATTTTGTTTGCATAGCATGTTCTTAATTACAGGCTGTTTCAAGAGCTGTGTGCTGTACACAGCATCTGATAAACAGATAAACATAGCTGGCGTGATGGAAACTGCTGTGTAAATAATCTATCTGCTCTTCAGCATTGAAGAACTTCCAAAAATTTTTGCAAGTATGGTTAGCTAAAATAATCTCTATATTTAACTGTGTGGAGTAAAGACAACTGCATCCTTATTTCCTTTGCTTCCAGAATATAAAAATGAAAGAAATGACAGAAACTTTGTATAATAACTCAAATCAGAGGCCACTGTGGTGCTATGTGCTTGCTCTGTAGATGACAACAGAGGAGAAATTGAGTACACAATTTCAAAGTATGGTAGCAAGGGAGTGTGAAAGCTAAACCAAACATTCACTAACTATTATCATTAGAATGAAGCAAGCAATTCCCTCAGTGTATATTCTTTTTTTCTGCTTGCATGCTGCCCTGGGAAGGTGTGCTTTTCTTAAATGTATAATTTGGAGTTATTTTAGTAAGGAGCTGTTTGTCTAAGGTTTCCCACTGAGGCAATCCAGGGAGCTCAATGCTGTCTTCAACTGGCCACAGACAATTATGTGCACAAATCCAATGGGTTTTTTTCTGCCACAACTACCCAAGTGACACAAGTGACCTCTGAGAATCAGGTCCCACAGGTTAATAGTCACATTTCTGACTACAAAACTCTCTGTAAAGTTTCACCCATCTCGTTAGAATTCACAAACATGCTCCCAGGATATGCCTTCTGTGATGTTGCTGAAGTCACAGAAGGGTTATGAGGACACCAAAGTAAGCATTACCCCTTTTTGCCCCTGTGATTTTTCAGTGATTGAACACTGAGTTCTGCATCCAGCTCTAACACTGAAATCTTCCTCCTTTCCATGAGTAGATTATTGGCATCAGGAGATCACCACCTTCAGCAAGGCCAACAAGCAGCCACAAAAAATAGAGCAGGACGCATTGCAACAACTGGTGTCTGCCCATCTGCCAAAATAACCTTTTAATTAGCTTATTACAATTGTTTGAGACTGTCTACCTCAGGGCTTTTAGTTTTTTGCATGGAATATCTAAGAAGGATTTTCAGAATGAATTTAAATCTATTCTCTTTGTTTCACATGATGAAAGGGCTCATTTTCACTGATCATCATTTGCCACCCCTGTGTGTTTAAATAATCAGAAGAAAGTAAGTATTTTTAAAGTCTCTTCCAAATTCTTGAAAGGAAAATTTATGCTCGTGGGAAATTCACTTTATAACAACATAAAGTCCCTCCAGCACAAGTAGTCAGCAGGCTGAAGTTAAGGAGGATCTCCCCTCAGTTGAAATATCCCTTGGGCATTTAAAGCAATCTTTACTCCAGTGAGCAGTCATGGTTTTAGTGAATGTTTGATCATTATTTCAATCGAAGGACAGTGACTACTGCAAGATGCACTTAGATAATGAGTGCTAATGAGAGAGCACCAGCTACTGGAGTTTGTCAGTGCTGCTCTCCAGAGATGTCTGGGGGATGCCATGAGTGAGGGCTGCTGTGCCACCAGGCAGTCAGGGATGGAACTGACTTGATTCTCATTAAGCCTTGTGCTTCAAGGGTGTCTTCTTTTCAAATCTGAAGCAAGTCACATCCCACACACTCAGTTCTCCCTAACTACTGAGCACAGATAGATGGAAATGCATCTGGTCTCACAAATCCTTCTATTAAAATGTCCCCTGAGGCTCTAGGAGAGGTCTAGAAGTCAAATTTGGCTCAACAAGGGAAAGCAAACATGGTGTTATGGGCTACATGTTGCACAAGAGGGTGGTGTGGCAAAACTGGAAGGCAACAGCCAAAAGCAGGACAGAAAGATGCTACTTTGATTTCCAGAAATAACCAGCTCTGAACTGCTCCTCTCCCTACACTCAGGCCTAGAGCTGGCTGCCAGGGCTGCAGGCTGGGGTACAAGTTTCCTGTCAAGACCTGGGTGTTATTTCCCACACATCTGCAGCAGAAAGCAGCTGAGCAGACCTTGCACCAGCAGCTGTGCAGAAGGGACAGAGTCTGGAGAACAGCCTCCTTCCCGTGGTACTCACGTTGTAAACGCAGGGTTGTACTTTGCACCAAGGTAGTAAGAGTAAAGGTTGAACATCCCAATCATGAAGGCTAGGAACACCATGATGAAGATGACCATGAACTTGAAGATATCCTTCACAGTCCTCCCCAGAGAGATCTGCAGGGGGCCGAAGCTCTCGTTGGCTGGAAGAATGTAAGCAATGCGGGAGAAGCTGAGTACCACGGCTATTGCATACAGGCCTTCTGAAATGATCTGGGGATCCGAGGGAAGCCACCTGTTCCTGGCTAAAACAACACAGGTACACTGGGCGTTAGTAACAAACAGGGTCAGATGGAAGCCACTATGATAAGTGATCCTTTCCAGACTCAATCTTACATTTGGGTGAGAGTTAAAGAGAAAAAAACGAACCTTGGGGCAATTGTTCACTGGACCACAACATGCTGTACAAATACAGTGAATTAGTTGTACTTTTCACGTGGTAAAGGCAGGAAATGACCAAGTCACTGGGATTTACTGAAGCCACACAGTGAAAAAAACCAGCATGGCTTTAAACAAACTTGGTATTTTCTGTTTCCTAGTTGGATATCAACTGTGCTGTGCCTTCTCCATGTGATGCTCTTGAGATGGAGAACCAAAACCACAACACAGTGGAATACAGCTGTAGATTTGGATACAGGGCAATGTGTCAGTGTTTGGAAAGGAAGCATTAGGGAGAGAGACCATGATCTCTATCCCCACCATTAGATAAGAAATTTAGGGTTTGTTCAGATAAAGCAGGTATAAACATTGTGTACCATTTTCATGTTATCTCTAAATTAGAACCAGTTTCTGAAGTCTAGTTACTCTAGGCTTCAGAAGTAAGTAATACTTCAGACTAAAGTAATATTTTTATTTTAGAAAGCTCCAGATAGGCATGATTTACCTAATCTGATGGAAATATAAACATTTATATTAATATGGATTATAAGTGTCCTTGCATCAACTGAGGCTCTTGGTGGAAAGATTGCGACTCACAGTCAAAACATGCGACATCTTTGGGGCCACAGCAGTAAACTTAGGCATTATTTGCAATAATCTGAACCAAAGGAAAAGCAGCTGATGGAGGGATTCAAAGGATCTCATTGGGATATTCTGTTCTGGACCCTTTCCACCTTTGTATCACGAACTCACTTTAAGAGACGGAGCAGCAAGCCAGAGAGGGGAAAACCACAAGATTGTTTTGGTGGCCCCTTGCTTGTGTGGGCAGAGAGAGGTGCCAGAGGCTGAGCTGGTGGGGCCACCCAGATCCTGTGGCTCTGGAGCTGCTGTGGGTCAGGCACGTGGCTCTGGGGCTCTGAGGGACTTGTCTACAGTGGAGGACGTGCTGCCTCAACTCTCCTCTCCAGCCCAAGCACAGCACTAGAGCAGCCACCTTACAGCCCTAGGGAGCAAGTGGTGTTCCTGGGTGCCCCGATCTGGAGCTCCTGCAGCCCCCCTGTGAGCAGAAATCCACATGGATTTTGCCCAGGGTGCCAGGTAGAGCCTGCAGAGATGTGCAATGTCTCCAGTCCCCATATGTGTGTGAAGCTCTACTCATTTCTATATAGCAAAGGAAAACCATTTCAGCCATCCAAAATAACATTTTCAAGGCATTTCCCAATGCCAGCACTTAGAGATGATACAGTCTCTACAAAAATGTAGGTTTTGATGAGCAGCTGCTATTTTTATGCTATTTTTATTTATTTTTATATGCATGTTGTATGTAACAGAAATGCAGTTGCTGCAGCCTCAGATTCTGTGTTTGTTCACACATCTCCTTCCTCTCTCTTTTGGAAAACCAAGCAGATTAATGCATCTGTAATTCTGCTCACTCTGAGTTCCTGATTATCTGTTGCTCAAGCTGCATTTTCAGGATGTGATTGACCTGAATGTAGCTGCAGCACAAGAGCAGAGGCTGAATGAGGATCCTTTCTGACTGGTAGGAAGATGGCTGGAATGGGTAGTTCTAGGGAAAATAATTTGGTTTATTCAGAAAAAACTATATAAATATCACAAAAAGAAAGCTGCTTTCAGTACTGGCACACATTAACCTAAAAGAACAGGAAGTATTCGATAGAAAAAAGCATCTTACCATAGGTAAAGTAAGCAACTTCAGGGGGGAGGGTGACATTATTGAGGTCATCATCTTGAACGTACTGATCTACGTACTGTTGTGCCTCAGATGCTTTAAGAAAAGCCATGAACCTGGCAGTGAATGATGCCACGAAGATGGACAGCATCCCAAAGTCCAGCAGGTTCCAGAGATGCACCACATATTCACGTGGACCCTCTTCCCAGATCTCCTTGCACTCTGACCAGATCATACCTGTGGAGGGATCAGAGTATTTTTAACTGGCAAACAAAGATGATGTTTTTGCATTCAGACAGATCCATTTCCTGTTTGGAGTGGCTTCTGAAACCAAAGCAAAAGACTCTTTAATTAAACAAATTTATTGAGAATGGCTCTTGTCATCTTTTCTTAAAAATTAATACAGTATTTTAGTTTCTATGTCCTTTTGTGCTTATGAAGCAGAAATCTCAAAATGTCACTATCTAAGTCAATGGAAAAGCTGATTTCTCTTGATGACACAAAAAACACTGTTCAGATATTCTGATGACACTAGAAAATTCTACGGCTGATATAATTGGAAAAAATGTAGATTTCCTATCTTGTCCCCAAAATGACCTTCCTACACTGTGGCACTGGAGATGGCACTGCTTGCTCTGCTGTTCTTTTCCTCCTTCCCTAGAATAGTGGGTGTGCCTATTTTGAGAATGCAAACAGAACTGTTCAAGAGTAAGTTAGTATGATTTAAAAAGGGCAAGACAGAAGTTCTGTCCTTCCAATTTCATAAAGCTTTCTGTATTAAATAATGAATTTCCATTATTAAAGTGTGTCCTACCACTTTGAAAACACTGAGTTTAGCCCAAATTTATGATTTCTGACAACAGACTTACAAATAAACCTAAACACCAAACTCAGCGAATTCAAATATTTGACATCCATGTCCTACTGGGAAGAGCTGGGGTGGACAAGTGAATTCAGTCAAAGAGCTCAGGTCAGATTCACCAATTTGCTCAACTTTCAATCCCAGCAGGGCTCCAGGGCTGAAATCTTCCTCCTGAATAGCTAAAGTGTTGGAATATTTAACCCACTGATAAATATTTCCTGCGCTCTACCCAGTCCTGTTTCCATAGCAGCAGCAAAATTCACATTTAATCAAGAAGGAACAGTGCCTGCCAATTTCCTTGTAACCTCCTGCAATCTTCTCCTTTCTGTGAACTCCTTTCATCCTCTCTGCTGGAAGCTCTGGTGGTGTGGCACGTAAATGCATTTGCTTGGCTAGTTCTGAGCCTCCTGGAAGCACAGGGTGTCCCCTGGGTGCACTGGGCAGCCGGGTTACAAGGAGGGAAACAGGTCAGTGGGAATTTAGCCCGAGGGTGGAGGAGTGGAGAACTGCTGCTGTGAGTCCTTGTGCAGCATTTAAAGAGGAAAACAGAAGCTGAGCTATCCATAGCACCATCAGCCAAGCTCACAGCAAGCCCCTGACCTCCACAGCCCTGGAACCTCCCTGAAGATGCACCCTGATACAGGCTGTGCCCAGTAAGGGTCTGTCCTGGGAGAGAGCCTGGCATCTGCAGAATGCTGAGCAGAGGCAGAGGCAGGGCAGGTGAGGATTCTCCCAGCTCTCCATGGTGCTTGGCTGTGCAAAAGCAGGAACTTCATCCCACACTGTCACTCACTGTGAGTGAGATTTAAAAATAAATAGCCTAGGGGAGAAGGTGGAAGAATTGATTTCTCAGGAATTTTCCTGGAGCAAGGATGAAATATTAAAGAAACGCTTCTACCTTGAAAAAAGAAGTGTTTCAGAAATGATGGATAGGAGCCATTAGCCCTGTGCATTACACATGTGCTTTATAAAGGTACTAAAACACTTAAGGAAATATCACATGCATGGTAGCATTGCCCAACAAAGCACTTGTTCCCTGATGACCAGAAATTACTCCCAAATTTATTTCTAACCTTGCTCACTTAATGTATCTAGATCACAGATTAATGAAGTAAGAAGTGTCTAAAACTGAGGAGTTTGACTAAAATTAGAATCCCTCTGTGAAAGTAACAGGGTATTGACCTATAATTTCCACTGTTTTTTTCTCCAACTTTGTGGCAATCATTTTTTAAAAATGTCTATTCGTGACAAGTAGAAAAGTTGCAGTAATTACTTGATCAGTACTGCTGGGTATCTGTATATATATTTTGAGAGAGTAATTCAAAGCTTCTCCTTAGTAAAAGTATAGAGAAGAGAAAAAACAGCTAAAATTCAGGGGATGGGACATAAGGTGAGATGAAAGAAATAAGGAGAAGAATTTAAACAAAGCAACCCTGCCAGGATGTGATTGCATTCCAGTGTGGTGTTTCTGAGGCCCCCAGTGGCTCTGGCAGGAGGTATTTCCCCGAGTTTGATGCTCAGAGATGTGGGATATGAGCAGCCCCTAGGCTCCAGCTTCTGCATGGCTCATTCCCACAGCAGGGATAACCAGAAATGTCACCTTGATAGGCAATTCTGGTTTCTGCAGGGGAAGGAGAGTCAAGATACAGGCACAGCCCATCTGGAAGAAAAATGGGAGTGTGCAAGAAGTGCTGTTCACCACCTGTGCACAAAAAGGAACAATTTGTTAGATTTTTATATTCTTTGGCCTGGTACATAAATCAGGAGCAGCTGATGTTGCAGATCTGCCTTTGAGCCTTCCTGGGTCCACCAAAGGCTGTTGGATTAAGAGGTTAAGAGTGCTCAGATTGCATCTACCCAGAGTTTATCTGCTACCCTGTCTGCTTTTGCAGGGGGATTTAGAAATAAACTCTGCTTTCAGTGCACACTTCTGCCCATATTGCTCACAAGGAAAATGCCAGCCTTCCTCATTTGAAGGCAAGAGATGGGAAGACTTGGCCACAGGGAAAAGGCAGCCAAGGCATGTAATGAGCCCTGGATGCATGAGGCAAAATTGCTGTGCACCGTGTACAAAGGAGATATTGGTTTTGTTTTACCTCATGATTCCTTAAACTGCTCTGGATGATGCATCCCATCCTTCAGGTGTGTCAGCCTCAGCATTTACCATCTGCCAACTCACTAAGGGTGCACTTGAGCCCTCTATGTCATTAATGCTGGTATTAAATAGCACTGGTCCCAGTACAGACCCCTGGGGGACACCACTTGTCACTGATGTCCATCAGTGGACTCTGAGCCCCTGACCACACAACCCTCCAGCATCTTTCTTATCCATCTATCAGTCCACCCATCAAATCAATCTCTCTCTGATTTAGAGAGAAGGATGTTGTCCATGGAGGATCCATGTCAAAGGCTTTAAAGAAGTCCAGTTAAATGACATCTGCAGCCTGTCCTTGTGCACTTACACAGTCACTCCAGCAGAGAAGACCGTTAGGTAGGTCAATGTTGGCCACTTTAATTATATTTCTACTTGCATACAGGTATTTATAATACCAATAAGACTTTAGAACCAAAGGTTGCTACCATTAGGGCTTTTACAATCCTTAAATTCAGGGTCACACATGGGGCCCAACAAGTGCAGGTGTCTGCAGGACATGTGCCCCAAACTTTCACCTCAGAATTGTTGAAGGATTATTTGGATCTTTATGGAGACAGGCAGATAAAGTAGCCAGAGGAGATTGTCAGTGCAGATGTAGGCAGTCATTAGAAAATCTCATTATATTCAGGAGTCTGTACAATGAATCACCTTTCTTCTCCCAGAAAAGTGAAAACCTTCACTTTAAATGAAATGTTTTCTTCTTCATCACTGAGGAACTCAACAAGCAGACAGATACCTACTGCCTATAAGAAAAGAATACCTAGTTTAAAATCTAATCATCTTGTCCAACTGCTTTAATATAATTTTAAAAATATATCTTCCAGTCTTACTCTATCCAGTCTGGCATCTATTCAGTATTTTCTAGCTTAATATCCTGTATGGGATTCTGATTATCTCGGGGACAGGGAACAAAGAAACATTGGCCAAGAAGTCATCAGATATAGCAGCCATATCCTATCTTTCAGGGGAATTTAATGCCACCAGTGCTTATAGAACAGTGGAATATTTGCTGCAAGAAAAGAATCAAAATTATGGTGGTGAGCAAAAATAGCCACAGAAGAGGCAGACAAAGATTCTGCAGGGTTGATAAGCTCAATTTCCCGATAATTTCTCCTGAGCTTGTTTAGATTAGTGGTTCAAACTAAGTGACCTGCCAGGAGTAAATGATGCCTGATGGAAAAGTGAGACATCTAAATTTGTCTGAAACTCCTTTGAAATTTAACTTATGCATGTGGCACACTTTTGCACTCAACGGGTTCACCCAGATGAATCCTTGCTTTGTAATTGCTGAAATAACTTAATTTTTTATAAGATCTGAGCACTCCACAGTCGTCTCACCAGTAAAAATTTCATACTATGAATTTCATAAAATCCAGCTCTTACTTG